>NC_053439.1:19862564-19965826 GCF_007990345.1 Gossypium hirsutum | reverse complement strand
TCTCTTTTACAATCAAATCTCTTGAAGGAAACAAATAAACTAAAATTATAAAATCCTAAGAAAGCAAGAGAACGAATCTAAACTTAAAGAAAGAATCTAAGCTAATCAAATGGTGTCTATAATGTGTGCTAGAGAGGTATATTTATAGCCTTCAAGTAGTCGTCATCCATATCCCTCGGTACCTGACATTCCCGAGCTTTAGGTTTGATTGTGCAAACTAAACACCCATGTTTCATGTTTTATCTCATCATAGAGTCGATGTCTTGACACACCAAAACCTATGTCACGACGTAGCAACCAGCATGTCCCTCTGTAGTCATCTTCAAGGGTATGTCCTGACACCATTAGCCTGTATCATGACATTGAAGGTAGTTTCTCACTTTCTCTATTCATCTCTCTATGTTGCAACATCGGATACCCCATGTTGCGACATAACATCCTGTACACTCACTTTCTCTAATGGTCTCCTGCACACTCACAAGGTACGTTAGCTCTCCTTTAGGCCTCATTCGACCTTTAAGGTTAATAAAAGACTCAATGTGCACATTTCATTAAATGTAAATAAAGCTAAAGAAACTAAATTAAAACATAATGAAAATGCTTGTATTCAAGCTCTTTAAATGTGAAAACTAGTTTAATCTGCTACACCGAGTTACAATAGATCAACACAAAAGACTCAATTTTCACATTTTATTAACTTAACAAAAACTTACAAAACATAATTAATACCTAACGAAAATGTTTGCTTTCAAGCTTCTAAAGTGCAGAAATTAGTTTAATCTGCTACACTGAATTACGGCAAATCAAACTCCCCCACACTTAAGTCATTGCTTATCCTCAAGCAACATAAACAAAAACAAGAAATAGAAAAGACAACCCTTGAGCATATATCATACTAGTATTGACTTTGGAGCACATGACTAAGTATTTCATATTCACAAATAACTTTGACATGATAAATAATTGACTTACCACTTTTGACCACAACATCTAAGTTTAGTATATTACAATGTATACAAACATTAAGGTCTCACTTGTAGGGATCCATCAATAAATCATACAAGTATTTTGATTATCCATCAATATAATGTACATTCATGCATGAGGATATTTAGGTCACATAGGACTTTTCGGCTTGTAACATTCTAAGGGTTAGGACAGGTATGAAGTTTAAAACAGTAAGCATCAAGAGCGTTACAAACACGAAGATGGTTTGGCACATCATATCAATCCTTATTCTTCCCCCCTTAGTGGCCCTTACCCACTCACTGCCTTATTTCTCAATCTCTGACCTTCCTTGTTTCTCCTCATAGGAAATCATAGCATAACATAGTAATTATGGCTAGCCTACGAGCTTCTATGCATTAATGAACGAGTTTTTGTTATGCATGTGACTTTTTCACTTTTATATTTTTCAATTCATCTCACTCATGAATGCCTTTTCACTGTTTCAAGAATTTTTCTACTCGTACTACTTTTTCTTTTTGAAATTTTCTTTTGTTTTGCACTTTCAAGCTAATCTATAGTTCCCAATAACACCAATATTTCCTATTTCACTATGTTTTTACAAACTCCACTGTGATGTATCTACTTAACCCTCAATACATATGGCCAAATGTCTATAGTCATTTTTAGGCTCGGGATTTGTAATGAGGTTCATCAAGAAGTGTTAACAAGATCAAAAATTGGTACTAAAGTTGAATATGAATAGGTCAAATTTTTAGCCCTGGATGTGTTCCAAACAATGCCTTAGGCCATCCCTTAATATCTCAAGATGCATAAATTTAATCAACCAAACAAACTCAAATTCAGCCATTTACAATCCATACTGGCATGCTTGTTTCCTTGTATTTTCTATATCCTTTGGTACAGTTGATTGCTTAATGCCTATTTATAGTATAGAATATAGAACTAGTAGTCTAATAATAAAAAATTTTAAATCACCTATCATCATGCCAAATTTATTTGCAAACACAAACAACCTATGTACATGCTTCTAACCAATCACTTGAATTTCAACAAGCTCAAGCACACCAAAGACAAGAAAAATCAAAGAAAAATGTAGAAATTGAAAACAAATAGAAAAAATTTCTATGTTACCCCCTACACACACTTTAGTTGACACATTGTCCTCAATGTGCAGCCCATAAAATATGAGGAAATAAGTTACCTGATTTATCACGGTCGCTACACACACTTTAGTTGACACATTGTCCTCAATGTGTAGCTCTTTGATCGTGTAAAGCTCAAATTGTTTGTGTCTCCTTCGTGTCAGGATTCTACATAGAAAACAATATGCAATATAACTAAAATCTACTATTAATCCCACTACTACAGAGTCTAAATCAAAATTATCCAAAATTAATACATGTATTTTCTAAATCAAAAATTAAAATTGTTCAATCTCCCACCTCAAAATCCATTTCCTCGCTTCTTTCGTCCTCTTTATCCTCTCCTCTCTCTTCGCTTTCATGTACCTCTTCTTCTCATTCCAGATTTGTTGGCCCAAACATGTCAGGTGTATAATTGGGGACCCAGATGTTGTTCTGCTTAGCAAATTCGTGGAAATTGGCCTCAATTCTTACACCCATTGTATCATCCAATCTTACTTTGGATGACTACTTTCACCAATTTCTTGATGAGCTTGTGTCAACCTCTATGTTGAAACTGGTGTAGCCTTCATGTCTTTTTATTGCTTGTTCCAATCTTTTATTTATTTGGCTCGTAGCTCAATGTACTTTTGGAACAAGGTGTCCCCGATAATACTTCGGGAAGGTTTGAGTGACTTCTCAGTGGTTGTCATAGATACACCCACCTTTATCATTAGATGGGGGAAGAAAACTCCCACCTTTTGGCCCCTAATGCATCTCCTCATCTCTTCATGCATATAGTAAAACTGCTCCAAAGGTATTAACATTAGAAACATTTAAAGTAGGTACTATTCATGTGCACACAAATTGAATCCATATTTTAGCCTCTAAAAACATAATAGCTTGATGAAAGGACACGAGAATACTGGTATCTGAGCGATATTTCCATTCACCCCTCCCTTCAGTTAAAAAGTTTATAATGTAATCCATATATATGTCGTGGAAATATTCTAAATCAGTTTCATCAATAAAATCATTTTCATAGTATGGAGCATTATAAAAGTAGCAAATAACTCAAGGGCTAGGTGCACCACTTTCACTCGCACAAGTACTATATACCATCTTATAATGATTTGTAACTTGTTTACACAAGTGTACGTAGTCGTTCAAGTAATAAGTAAGTAAAATGAGTTACCTTCTCCAGAAGGACTTTATAAGCTTAATCAATTCAATTGCAAAATTATAATTAACAATTTGATTTAAAAAAACTCAATAAATTTTGATGGTAATGATTTAATTAAATTAAATGCAAAGAGTGATCCTTATGCAGTTTCTAATCTAAATGCAATTTTACCTAAATGTATGAATGAGGGCTTTAGCAATAAAAATAATCAACTTTAAATGAGCTAGGATAATTATATTAATTAATTCAATTACTTTCATCATGCTAACATATTCAGAATTACTTTCATGGCAACTCGATCTCTTATGGGTTTGGTAACAAAATTAAGTCCTCTCGGATCTTTTACATAGTTAAATATGCATTTTACTGATCTTATTAGACTAAGGGTTTCTTAGCATTTATGAAAGGTCACAGTGACAGTTACATTTGCAACATTTTAATTATATAAATCTAAAAACCATGCAAGATAATAGAGCCAACTAAAGATATTATGAACCTTAACTTAGTGGGTTTAATGACCGAAATTAAGCATTGCACTATTCAATTATGTATCTACTAGCTGTCGTCTGGTTAGGATCACTCAGCTAATTTGAGTGCACCCAATCACGTATGAATGAAATGCAATATGATATTAATTGAAAACATAATCGACTGAGGTACAAAACGTGTTAACATGAATTAAATAAATCTCATTAACTTAATATAATTATCCCAACAAATAGGATTTAAAACTCCATAGTTGATGTCAAAAGCATAAAACTCAAAGCAAACATGTTTAAAATAAATAACAAGAGGAAATAGTAAACTTTATTTAGTTTAGCGGCCTTTGGGATCTATTCTGATTGACTAAGTTCAGCAGCCTTTCGGATCTATTCTGACTGAAGCGCTCCTCCGTTCTAATTGAAGCTTCTTTTGCTAAGGTTTAGAAGATAGCCGGCTAAGGAGTGCTTTTGACAAAGCTTTTGTGGCTAGAGATGGAGAGGGGATGGACAACTATGCAAGGGAAAAGAAAGAGGGGTTGGAGAGAACTAAAGTGAGAGAGAAATGTAGAGAAAATGAGGAATGAGGGATTAGGGATGAGTTAAAATGAGGAATGGCAAGATATTTATTGGTGAGGAGTAGGGTATGAGTTTACTAAAATATTTCAAATTACCTTCCTTCGCTCTCGCATGTGGCCGGCCATGTAACAAGGAAAAGGGATGACCAAGTCTTCCATTTTGAATTTGAATTTCAAGCTAAATATAGCTATGTAGTGGACGATTTTAACAGGTAAGTTGTTGGGCTGAATTTTTATTGTTTTCCAACTACAAGGACCTTTATTTAAATATCCCAAAAACACTTTTTGGGTAACCAATATCAGGTGCCGAAACTGGGCTTTTAACTCCCATTGTTGGACAGTTCTTCAATCCAAAATGTAGCAGACATGTCCATCTTTTTATCACCTTTCTTTATTGGCTCAAGTAGTCAATCCCTATTCCCAAATGGCATTGTCTTGCCATCATACAACTATTCGATTGTATCCTGAATATCCATCCAAAAAGTAATAAAATTCTTTACCTATCAGTTGATCTAACATTTGATCCATAAAAGGGAAAAAAATTATTCTTACAAGTGCCTTTGTTCAGCTTTCTGTAGTCAATACAGATTCTCCAACCCATGATAGTTCTCATTGGGATTAACTCATTTTGCTGATCCTCGACGATCATGATCTCACCTTTCTTAGGTACGCATTGCACCAGACTTACCCAAGAACTATCTGAGATGGGGTAAATAATTCTTGCATCTAACCATTTAATTACCTCTCTCTGAACCACTTCTTTCATGATAGGGTTAAGTCTCCTTTTCCCATCAATTTTACCTTTTCACCTTCCTCTAAAATAATTTTATGCATGCAGAAAGAAGGACTTCTACCTCGTATGTCAGCTATGGTCCAACAAATTGCCTTCTTAAATTTCTTTAAGATAGTAATCAATTGCCCCTCTTGATGTTCTCTCAGTTTTGCTAAAATAATCACAAGCAAAATAGAACTATTATCGAGATAAACATATTTTAAGTGAGACAAAAGTATCTTTAGTTTGAGTTTAGACAGTTTCTTGATTGATGACTTAGGTTGTATAATTTTCTGCACTTTCGAATCTAGCGGTTTGAATCGTAATGGTTGAATATAACTCAACGGATTGGTTTCCATCAAAGCCAAACCTTCATTACCTTTTCATCTTCAAATGGTTCAGCCCTAAAGTGTTCTCCAACGAGCCTTCTTCAAAATTGCTTTCTGTAGAAACTAAGGTTTCTAATTCTTCCATTATTGAACACTCTTCTATTAAATCGAGAAACTTCATCACTTTTAAAACATTAAATGTTACCTTATCGTCTTGAAATCGTATCATGATTTTTCCTTTTTGCACATCTATCAACGTTCTTCTCGTGGCTAGGAAAGGTCTCCCCAGAATGATTAGAACTTCCTTGTCTGCTTCAAAATCCAAAACAACAAAATCAGCAGGAAAAATGAATTTATCAACTCTTACCAAAACACCTTTGATCTTTCTTTCGGGATATGCTAATGATTGATCTGCAAGTTGAAGTGATATAGTAGTGGGTCTTACTTCTCCTATTCCCAACAGCTTGAAAATAGATTTAGGCATCAACTTAGTGCTTGCTCCTAACTCACACAAAGCTTTACTACAATATGATTCTGCAATGTTGCAAGGTATTGTAAAGCTTCTAGGATCCTTCAGTTTTGGAGGTAGTTTGTCCTGTAAGAATGCACTACACTCCTTCGTTAAAACGGCAATCTTATACTCACTCAGTTGTTTCTTTTTGGACAAGATATCCTTCAAAAACATCACATAATTGGGCATTTTTTCTAAACCCTCTACCAATGGAATGTTGATATGTAGCTGCTTTAGAACATCCAAGAACTTCTTGAATTCTACCTCTTGTTTTTGCTTGTTCTATTGATGTCTTTGAGGATATGAAACTCTAGTTTGATATGGACAACTTTTCTAAGGAGGTAAATCTGCAAAATTAGGTGTTAGCTTTTCAATATTCACTAGTTTAGGGATTACCTCGTCAGATTTTTCAGCATCTGATTTTTCTATTGTAGGAACTTCAACTACAATTGACTTTCCTCCTTTTTAGCAGGCTCATTTTCAACCATAACCTTCTTAGGTTCCAAAATCTTACCATTTCGTAACTCAACCACCTTGCAATGCTCTTTACCCAAATTTCTCAAATTTTTTGTGTCCTCGGCATGGCTCATTATGGTCTACTACGAAGCTCAGTAGCTAACTGACCCATCTGGTTTTCTAGATTTTTTAGCGTTGTTGCTTGACTTTGGATCAATGCATAATTTTTCGCCATGTACGCCTTCAACAAGTCCTCCAAACTGTTTGATGATTTAGCTTGAAGTGGTTTTGGGACTTGTTGGTTAAACCCTTGGGTTTGGTTGGGTTTATGCTGTATTTGATTATTGTTCGATCCATTTTATTGATTACTCCAGGAAAAGTTCAGATAGTTCCCCATGATGGATTGTAGAAATTGGATTGCAGTCCTTGTCCATTTCTATTTAGATACTAGTTCCTTACATAGTACACTGATTTGGGATTTGAAGGGCAATTCTCAAAAGAATGATCATCCCCACAATATACACAAGAAACTACTTCATATTCACTTAGTGATTGAGCTGCAAAATTATTCAAACCATTAGGGGTAAACTATTTTAACATAGCGAAAATAGAAGATACCTGAGCAAAGACTGAGGTCAGTGTGTCCACTTCATGCACTCTGGCTACTCGTCTTCCTGAAACTACTTGATTTCTCGGCCATTGGTAGTTATTGCTTGCAATCCTTTCAATGATCTCATAAGCCTCGTTATAAGACTTAGACAAAATCGCATCATTCACAGAAGCATCCACAAGTAATCTTGTATGTGCATTGAGACCATTATAAAACGTCTCCAATTGGACACATTGAGGAATCCATTGATGAGGACACTTACGAAATAATTCCTTGAATCTTTCCCACGCTTCATAGAAAGATTCGTCATCCAATTGTTGGAAAGTAGTTATTTGATTTTGCAACTTTGCGTTTTTGCTTGGTGGAAAGTACTTTACCAAAAACCTTTCTGCTAATTCTTGCCAAGTAGATATTGAACTTGGTGGCAATGAATTTAGCCATGCTCGTACTCAATCTCATAACGAGTACGAAAATAGTTTTAACCTCAGTGCGTCTTCCATCACACCAACAATCTTGAATGAATTACTTACCTCCATGAATAATCAAAATGTAACTGTGGATCTTCCATGGGCATACCATTGAACTGGCCCACCATTTGGAGCATTTGAAACATCACTGGTTTCACTTTGAATAAGGGTGCCTTGATATCCGACTTTCTAATTTCCAGATTTAACTCACTGAAGAGTGGCACAGCGTATTGTCTAATGGCACAATTCCTATCATTAGCAATAAGGATTGGGTTGTGCACTTGATTGACTCCATTACCTTGTCCATCGTTTTGATTTCCAAGGTCCATCTCGGCTTGCCTTTTAGCAAATCTCTCGTATCTTCTTTTTTTAAAAGTTCACTCGACTTCAGGGTCTACGAGTAATAGATCAATGATTCAATCTATGCTCATAAAACACCTGAGAATAAATCACAAAAAATAAAGAATAAAGAATAAACTAGTAAGGTAAATAATTAAATAAAAATAAAATCCAAATTGTAAAAATAATTTAACAAAAAATGAATAAGGCAACAGTTCCCGGACCCGGTACCAAAAACTTGCAATGATTTGTATCGTGTTTACGCAAGTGTGTAACCGTTCAAGTAATAAGAAAGTAAAAATGAGTTATCGTCTCCACATGGACTGTATAAGCTTAATCAATTCAATAGCAAAATTATAATTAACAGTTTGATTTTTTTTAAAAACTCAATAAATTTGAATGGTGGTGATTTAATTAAATTAAATGCAAAGAGTGATCCTTATGCAATTTCTAATCTAAATGCAATTTTACCTAAATGTATGAATGGGGGATTTAGCAATAAAAAACATTCAACTTTAAAAGAGCTAGCATAATTATATTAATTAATTCAATTATTTTCATCATGCTAACATGTTTGGAATTACTTTCATGGCAACTCGATCTCTTATAGGTTTAGAACCCAAATTAAGTCCTCTAGGTTCTTTTACTTAGTTAAAAATGCATTTTACTAATCATATTAGACTAAGGGTTTCTTAGCATTTTTGTAAGGTCAGAGGGAAATTTACATTTGCAACAATTCAATTACAAAAATCTAAAAACCATGTAAGATAATAGAGCCAACTATAGATATTATGAACCTTAACTTAGTCGGGTTTAATGACTTAAATTAAGCATTGCACTTTTCAATTATACGCTTACTAGCCGTCATCTGGTTAGGATCGCTCAGCTAATCTGAGTGCACCCAATCATGTATGAATGAAATGTAGCATGATATTAATTTAAAAGATAATCGAATGAAGCACAAAACATGTTAACATGAATTAAATAAATCTCGTTAACTTAATATAATTATCCCAGTAAGCAGGATTCAAAACTCCATAGTTGATGTCAGAAGCATAAAACTCAAAGCAAACATGTTTAAAATAAATAACAAGAGGAAAGAGCAAACTCTATTCAATTCAGCAGCCTTTCGAATCTATTCTGATTGAAGCAATCCTCCGTTCTGATTGAAGCTTCTTTTGTTAAGGTTTTAGAAGGTAGCCGGCTAAGGAGTGCTTTTGACAAAGCTTTTGTGGCTAAAGATGGAGAGGGGATGGATGGCTATGCAAGGGAAAAAGGGAGAGGGATTTGAAAGAACTAAAGTGAAAGAGAAATATAGCGAAAATAAGGAATGGGGGATGAGTTAGAAGTGAGGGATGGCAAGGTATTTATAGGTAAGGAGTAAGGTTTGAGTTTACTAAAATAGTTTAAAATTGCCTTCCTTCCCTCTCTCATGTGGCTGACCATGTATCAAGAAAAAGGAATGACTAAGTCTTCAATTTTGAATTTAAACTTCAAACTAAAGAAAGCTATGTAGTGGACGGTTTCAATAGGTAAGATGTTGGGTTGAATTTTGATTGTTTTCCAACTTCAATGACCTTTATTTAAATATTGAAAAAACACTTTTTGGGCAACCAATATCAAGTGTCAAAATTGGGCTTTTAACACCCTTTGTTGGACAAATCTTCAGTCCAAAACTTAATAGACAATCCTTATGCCAAAATTGCATGGTCTTGCCCTCTACATGGATAAATTGTGCATGGCCACCTTTTATTTCTTTACATCATGTCTCCATAGCCTACCTATATAAGGAAAAATACACACATTAATAAATTAACATGAATTAATATAAAATACGCCTGAAAATCATGTAATTAAGCATAATTTCATATACTTTCTAATTTCATATCTAAAATTACTTATTAACTAAGATTCACTTATTTCAATAATAATTACTCAAGAAAAACATAATAGTATAGTAAAAAGGTGGTAAAAACATATAGAAAAACCTTATATAATTTTGAGTTTACACATATACGGCCTTTACTGTTTCTAGACTCTTGGTCCGTTGAGACGGGTAAAATTCTTGAACAACTGAAACCATAGCATTTTCTTTCAGGATTGTCCAAAAATGTTCCCACCTGTGATATCTAACTAAAGGCCATATTTCTTTACAAAGAACCATAGATGGTTCAAATCCCCTTTCTTGAATGAATGTCTTTCCTTGATGTTCTTTGAAATAGTTTTCAACATTGGGATTTGGAAAACTAGAGGGATTTTAAGTCATAGATGGTTCCGGCTCATTAGTTCACCTAATCTTTCTAGGAGGCATGATTAAACTAAGAATTCAAGCAAAATGTTCAGTAAAATTCAATGGAACAGTAATAATTTTGAGTTAGGAACCCTTAACCTCAAAAAAGTCCTCGAGTTCTGTAACACCCCGAACCCGAGACCGACACCGGAGTCGGACACGAGATGTTAACAAACTTTGAAAAATTTTTCCAGACACTGCCCAGTCTGAGTACTAGTCGCTTCAAAAATCATATCTTGAGTTTCACAACTCAAAAATCAGTTTTGTGATTTTTCCCTGAAACTAGACTCATGTCCCCACCTATGGATTTTTTTTAGAATTTTTGGTCGGGCCAAATAGTACAGTTTATTAGTCAAAGTCTCCTATGTTACAGGGGTCGACTACACTGACCTTTTCCCATTACGACTGGGATATCTCTCTGCACAGAGCTTCAATACTGATGCCGTTTGTTTCTATGGAAACTAGACTCAGAGAGGAATCCATACATATATGGTATGGCCCCTAATTATCTCTGGTCAATTTATAGTGAATTTCCAAAGGCAGAACAGTGAATCCAGAAACTGTTCTGGCCCTGTTCCACAAGAACCCGAATATCTCTTTCTGTACTGTTCCTATAATTGTTTCGTTACTTCCATATGAAAGTAGATTCATCAAGGTTCGATTACATAATTTATTCACTATTTAATTCCACTCCTACGAATTCTTGTGATTTTTCCAATCCACACCACTGCTACTATCAGCTTCTGTTTTCAAAGTGAACCTTACCTAATTTGGGGTTTCATGGACCAACTAGGGCCTTGTCATACATAAGCCCACATATGATCATACTTAGCCATTCTAGTGGCTGATCATTTGCTCAACACTTCCATTCCAACATAGTTACATCATGAAACCATCTATACATTCATAAATACGAATGGTCTAATGCCATACTCCACTTCTACAAGCCATCTTCGCATGGCTGTACACTTATACATTTCATAAAGTACTCGAAAGGCAACAATGGGTAGTCCTATACATGCCATAACAAAATTCAACCAAAATAGTACCCAAAAGAGCCTTTGATAGTGTGGGCGACTTCGACTTCAAGATCCCGAGTCCGATAGCTGGAGAACCAAAAATCTATAAAACAAAGGAGCAATGTAACGAGTAAGCAATTTATGCTTAGTAAGTTTGAGCAAGGAATTCCAGCATGCACAAAGAATAGCACACATTTAGCTAAACGGAATATTTCATAATACGCAATTTACCGATATCAAACTTGCTTCACAACATTAACAACCATTATGTACATACACAATAAACTAACTTGGCCGAAGGCCGGTAGCTCGTTTATCAACTGAGCGAACATTTATTTGTAAGGGCTCGATTAAATTCAACACATACGTAACATATCCCCATATTGGGATGTTTTTCGAGTATTCGCTGGAATTTTACAGCAAGCTCATTCATTACCAAATCACGTACCTTCGGGATTTAACCGGATATAGCTCCTCGTTCAAATGCCTTCGGGACATAGCCCGGTTTTAGTAACTCACACAATGCCTTCGGGACATAACCCGGATTTAACAACTCGCACGAATGCCTTCGGGACTTAACCCGGATTTAATAACTCGCACGAATGCCTTCGGGACTTAACCCGGATTTAATAACTCGCACGAATGCCTTCGGGACTTAACCCGGATTTAATAACTCGCACGAATGCCTTCGGGACTTAACCCGGATTTAATAACTCGCACGAATGCCTTCGGGACTTAACCCGGATTTAGTATCTCGCACAAAGGCCTTCGGATCTTAATCCGGATATATTCACTTAGCACAAAGCCTTCGGGACTTAGCCCGGACAGCATTCAATTAATCATGCACATCTAACAATAATTCATAGCACATTCATATTTCATTTTCGTTTACGAAACTCAAACACAAGGCACATATTGTCCTTGCACATTCGGCTCAATAGCCACACAAAGAGCATGATTTAATCACATCGAAATTTAAGCTCTCTTACTCAAGAACTTACCTCGGGTGTTGTCGAACGATTCCGCTAGCTATTAACCACTTTTTCCTTCCCTTTATCGGTTTTATTTCCCCTTTGCTCTTGAGCTTAATCAAACAAATAAATTGATTTAATCATTTTAGGCATCAAAAGATGAACACAAGGCACTTAGCCCATATTTATACATTAGACATTAAAGTCTCATACATGCAAAAATCATGCATCAACACCACATATTAGCTAATTTCTTGCCCTTGACCGAATATGCATGTCCATTTTTGGGGTCGATTTCAACACTTAATACACACATGTACACACTAGTAAAGCATCCTCCCCTTTTCATCAATTTAACACATGCATTGCTCATTAACATGCAAAGTTACATTCGGCCGTAGCACACATCTTGCTAGCCGATTCTTCTCCATTTAGAAACCAATGCACATATGTGCTCACACAACAAAAAATGCTAAAAAGGAGGTTCAAGAATCATCAAGCCATCATCACATGCATCATTAACAAGCTTCATATTTTGCATGCAATGGCATTAACACAACCTCCACCTAGGCCGAATCTTAACTCATCCTCATGCCTCATCACCACAACATCAAACATCAACCAAGAATGATTCATCCATGGTCAAGTGCCATTTCCATCACATAGCAAGATTTAGACCATGGGTTAGGTAGAACTCAAGCTAACAACTAAAACATGCATGCCTCTCATGGAACATCATCAAACATACCTTAGCCTAGCTACATGCATGGCCGAATCTCTTCACCTTTCTTCTTCTTTCCTCCTTAAAATTTTTGGCCAAGGATGAACCAAAGGATGAGAAAATTTTTCTTTGTTTTTCTTTCTAGTTTTTGGCAAGCATGAAGATGAGAAAAGGATGAACAAAATTCCCCCTTTCTCTTGTTTAGCTCACGGCAATGGGGGACAAACACCACACACACATTTTTTTTTCTTTTGTTTTCCATTTCTTTATTACCCATACTCCTTATTTTATTCTTCCACTAACAAAACATGTTTCATGACATGTTTTGCCCATCCTTCCTTGTCATGGCCGGCCACTACTCATTAGGGGGGGGGAATTTGACATGCAAGTCCCCCCTTTGTCCACATGCACTAGTAGGTCCTCACACATTGACCTATCACATTTTAGAATTTTCTCACATAAGTCCTATTGACTAAATTCACATGAAATCAACCAAATTGAAGCTTGAAATTTTCACACATTCATAATTACATATTCTACACAATAAGTATCACATTCAAACATTTCGGTGACTCGGTTTAGCGGTCCCGAAACCACTTCCCGACTAGGGTCAACTTTGGGCTGTCACAACTCTCCCCCACTTAAGAAATTTTCGTCCCCGAAAATCTTACCGGTAAATAGGTTTGGGTATCGTTCTTTCATCGAGCTCTCGGTCTCCCAAGTAGCTTCCTCGATCCCGAGTTTGAGCCATAACACCTTTACTAGCGGAACTCTTTTGTTTCGCAACTCCTTCACTTCACGAGCTAGGATACGCATCGGTTCTTCTTCATAGCTCATGTCGACTTGAATTTCAACCTCCGATGGGCTAATTATGTGCGATGGATCAGATCGATAGCGTCGAAGCATCGAAACATGAAAGACGTCATGAATCTTTTCAAGCTCCGGGGGCAAAATCAATCTATACGCAACCGGACCAACTCGTTCGGAGATTTCGTACGGCCCAATGAATCTTGGGCTCAACTTGCCCTTACGGCCGAACCTGAGTATCTTTTTCCAAGGTGAAACCTTAAGTAACACTTTGTCTCCCACCTGATACTCGATGTCTTTTCGTTTCAAATCTGCGTACGATTTCTGACGATCCGTGGATACCTTCAGACTTTCACGGATTACCTTTACTTTCTGTTCAGCATCTCTAATCAAATCAACTCCGAAAATTTTGCTTTCACCGAGCTCGGTCCAAAACAATGGTGTACGGCATTTACGACCGTACAAAGCCTCATAAGGTGCCATCTTAATACTTGATTGAAAACTATTGTTGTAAGCGAATTCAATCAAAGGTAAATACCGTTCCCATGAACTACTGAACTCGAGGATGCAACATCTCAACATATCCTCAAGTATCTGAATTATCCGCTCGGATTGACCATCGGTTTGGGGGTGAAAAGCAGTGCTAAAATGCAGCTTAGTACCCAGAGCTTCTTGCAATTTCTTCCAAAATCGTGAGGTGAATCTCGGATCTCTATCCGACACGATAGAAACAGGTACCCCGTGTAATCTCACAATTTGATAAACGTACAATTCAGCTAGTTTATCCAATGAAAAATCCGTACGTACGGGGATGAAATGAGCCGACTTAGTCAGTCTATCAACAATAACCCATATCGCAACCCTCTTACTTGCTGACAAGGGCAGTCCGGACACAAAGTCCATTGTGACTCGATCCCATTTCCACTCGGGTATCATGATCGGCTGGAGTAATCCTGAAAGCACTTGATGTTCCGCTTTCACTTGTTGACATATTAAACATCTCGAAACAAAGTCGGAGATGTCCCGTTTCATACCATGCCACCAAAATTGACGTTTCAAATCGTTGTACATTTTCGTACTCCCCGGGTGAATTGACATTCGGCTACAATGGGCTTCGTTCAGAATCATCGAAATGAGTTCCGAATTCGTTGGAACACACAAACGATTTCTGATCCTCAAACAATCATCATCATCAATTTGAAACTCCGATTCCTCGTTCGGAAAACACTTAGCCCGTTTTGCAACCAATTCATCATCGACTTTCTGAGCTTCACGAATTTGGTGAGTCAATAATGGTTTAGCTTTTAATTCAGCTACTAACACACTGTCTGGTAGAACAGACAAATGCACGTTCATCGCTCGTAAAGCAAACAATGACTTCCGGCTTAAGGCGTCCGCAACCACGTTAGCCTTTCCCGGGTGGTAATCAATGACAAGCTCGTAATCTTTCAACAACTCAAGCCAACGTCTTTGTCACAGATTCCAGTCTCGTTGAGTCATCAAATATTTGAGACTTTTGTGATCCGAAAATACATGGCACTTCTCACCAAACAGATAATGTCGCCATATTTTTAAAGCAAACACGATGGCAGCTAGTTCGAGATCATGGGTCGGATAATTCCTCTCGTGTGGCTTCAATTGTCTCGACGCATAGGCCACGACTCGACCTTCTTGCATCAATACGCAACCCAACCCAAGTAGGGATGCGTCACTATAAATGACAAACTCTTTACCTGATTCGGGTTGCACCAAAATTGGAGCTTCAGTCAAATGAGTTTTCAGTTGGTTGAAACTTTTCTGACATTTCTCCGTCCACTCGAACTTAACATCCTTTTGAAGTAGCTTCGTCATTGGTGTGGCTATCATCGAGAAACCTTTCACAAATCGTCGGTAATAACCGGCGAGCCCCAAAAAGCTCCGAACTTCAGTAATATTTCTCGGAGGTTTCCAGTCAAGTATGGCTGAAATTTTGTTCGGGTCAACTCGAATACCCGACGCGGATACCACATGACCCAAGAAGCTAACCTCTCTTAACCAGAACTCACACTTACTGAACTTAGCATATAACTGCTTATCCCGCAAAATTTGCAGCACTAGCCTCAGATGCCCAGCATGTTCGGTCTCATCTCTTGAATAGACCAAAATGTCATCAATGAACACAACTACGAACTGATCCAAATACGGTCTGAAGATCCGATTCATCAAATCCATAAATACCGCAGGGGCATTAGTGAGCCCAAACGGCATCACTAAGAATTCGTAGTGACCATATCTCGTTCTAAGGCAGTTTTGGGAATATCTGGATCTCGAATTCGCAACTGATAATAGCCCGATCTCAAATCTATTTTTGAGAACACTGAGGCTCCCTTCAGTTGGTCGAACAAATCATCGATGCACGGCAACGGATATTTGTTCTTTATCGTCACTTTATTCAGCTGACGATAGTCAATGCACAACCTCATGGTTCCGTCCTTCTTTTTCACGAACAATACTAGTGCACCCCAAGGTGAGAAACTTGGTCGAGCGAAACCTCTATCCGTCAGTTCTTGCAACTGAGCTTTCAACTCCTTTAACTCAGTTGGTGCCATACGATACGGAGCTATCGAAATCGGCGTAGTCCCAGGTACAAGCTCAATACCAAACTCTACCTCCCGAACAGGTGGTAAACCCGGTAATTCTTCCGGAAAAACATCCGGGTATTCACAAACCACCGGCACAGATTCGGGTTTCTTTTCTAATTCTTTGTCATCAAGCACATATGCAAGGTATGCTTCGCACCCTTTTCTTACATATTTCTGTGCCAACATTGCTGATATTACAGCTGGCATCCCCTCCAAGTTCGCAGACTCAATTCGGACTACTTCGTTATTTGCGCACCTCAAATCAATAGTCTTGCTCTTGCAATTCACAATCGTATCATGCGCGGTCAACCAATCCAACCCAAGGATAACATCAAATTCATCAAACGGCAAAAGCATCAAGTCCGCTGGAAAACAGGAACCTCGAATTTCCAGGGGACATTTCTTACACACTTTGTCGACAAGCACGTAACGACCCAAGGGATTTGACACCCGAATTACGAACTCAGTAGACTCAATAGGTAAAGTCTTACTGGATGCTAAGGTTTCACATATGTAAGAATGAGTAGAACCGGGGTCAATCAAAGCAATTACATTAGTATCAAAGAGGGTGAATGTACCGGTAATAACATCAGGCGAAGAAGCATCCTCGCGGGCACATATAGCATAAGCTCTAGCAGGCGCACGGGCTTCGGATCTGGTTATATCATCTCTAGATCCTCTCTGACCACCACCAGCATTGCCCATATTTCCAGATGGTCTACCTCGAGCAGTGGTAGCACCCGGTCTCCCACTCTGATTTGCATTCTGTCCCGACAACCTCGGGCAATCTTTAATGAAGTGGTCCACTGATCCGCATTTGTAACAGGAGCGGTCAGGAAATCTACAACTCCCCGAATGCCATTTACCGCAATATCGGCATTTCGTCCTGTCTCGACGTTCATTCCCAACACTGGCGACCGAAGTGCCTCGTGTACCCACAGGGGGTCGATCACGATCTCGTCCAAAAAGGCCCGAAGTGCCTCTAAACTGGCCCGCATCATCTCGAAATCTCTTCGATGTCTGTTGAAGAGACCTCCCCGAGGATGTTTTACGAAACTCTCCAGTTCCCTCATCAACTCTTTGCTTTTCTTTTCTAAGCTCTTCGGCTTTACAAGCTCGTTCAACAAGTACCACGAACTCTTGTATTTCAAGAACGCCAACGAACATTTTTATATCTTCATTCAGCCCATCCTCGAAGCGTTTACACATAACAGCTTCGGACGAAACACATTCCCGAGCGTATTTGCTAAGTCTAACAAATTTTCGCTCGTAATCAGTAACCGACATGGAGCCTTGCTTAAGCTCAAGAAATTCCTTCCGTTTTTGATCAACAAATCTCTGACTGATATACTTTTTCCGAAACTCAGTTTGGAAAAACTCCCAAGTTACTTGCTCTCGGGGCACAATAGAAGTCAGAGTACTCCACCAATAGTAGGCAGAATCACGTAGCAAGGAGATAGCACACTTTAGGCATTCATCGGGTGTACAAGATAGCTCATCGAGTACCCGGATAGTGTTGTCCAGCCAAAATTCAGCTTGCTCGGCATCATCGCTATCCATAGCCTTAAATTCAGTAGCCCCATGTTTTCGGATTCTGTCAACTGGGGCTTATGTGACCTTATTTGGTCCGTTACCGGCGGTATTGTAGGTGCGGGGGTAGTATTTGTTCGGGAATGGAGGTTGTGGAACAGCCATATTAGTTCGAATGTATTGGTTAAACCAATCATTCATCACGCTATAGAATGCTTGTCTAGCTTCATCATTCTGATTACTAGCATTAGGTTGAGAGTTTGCCGGCACTGTCCCTTGTGCGGGAGCAGGCGCTACACTCTCAAGATCATCAGCTACCTCTCGGTCACGATCGGGATCCATTACTATAAATAAACACATTTACAATTGTCGGAAATCACCACACTATCAAGTAATCACATAAAATGGCATGTATAGCTAGACCCAAAACATTACGGTAGTCCTAGAATCGACTAAACCGTAGCTCTGATACCAATAAAATGTAACACCCCGAACCCGAGACCGACACCGGAGTCGGACACGAGATGTTAACAAACTTTGAAAAATTTTTCCAGACACTGCCCAGTCTGAGTACTAGTCGCTTCAAAAATCATATCTTGAGTTTCACAACTCAAAAATCAGTTTTGTGATTTTTCCCTGAAACTAGACTCATGTCCCCACCTATGGATTTTTTTTAGAATTTTTGGTCGGGCCAAATAGTACAGTTTATTAGTCAAAGTCTCCTATGTTACAGGGGTCGACTACACTGACCTTTTCCCATTACGACTGGGATATCTCTCTGCACAGAGCTTCAATACTGATGCCGTTTGTTTCTATGGAAACTAGACTCAGAGAGGAATCCATACATATATGGTATGGCCCCTAATTATCTCTGGTCAATTTATAGTGAATTTCCAAAGGCAGAACAGTGAATCCAGAAACTGTTCTGGCCCTGTTCCACAAGAACCCGAATATCTCTTTCTGTACTGTTCCTATAATTGTTTCGTTACTTCCATATGAAAGTAGATTCATCAAGGTTCGATTACATAATTTATTCACTATTTAATTCCACTCCTACGAATTCTTGTGATTTTTCCAATCCACACCACTGCTACTATCAGCTTCTGTTTTCAAAGTGAACCTTACCTAATTTGGGGTTTCATGGACCAACTAGGGCCTTGTCATACATAAGCCCACATATGATCATACTTAGCCATTCTAGTGGCTGATCATTTGCTCAACACTTCCATTCCAACATAGTTACATCATGAAACCATCTATACATTCATAAATACGAATGGTCTAATGCCATACTCCACTTCTACAAGCCATCTTCGCATGGCTGTACACTTATACATTTCATAAAGTACTCGAAAGGCAACAATGGGTAGTCCTATACATGCCATAACAAAATTCAACCAAAATAGTACCCAAAAGAGCCTTTGATAGTGTGGGCGACTTCGACTTCAAGATCCCGAGTCCGATAGCTGGAGAACCAAAAATCTATAAAACAGAGGAGCAATGTAACGAGTAAGCAATTTATGCTTAGTAAGTTTGAGCAAGGAATTCCAGCATGCACAAAGAATAGCACACATTTAGCTAAACGGAATATTTCATAATACGCAATTTACCGATATCAAACTTGCTTCACAACATTAACAACCATTATGTACATACACAATAAACTAACTTGGCCGAAGGCCGGTAGCTCGTTTATCAACTGAGCGAACATTTATTTGTAAGGGCTCGATTAAATTCAACACATACGTAACATATCCCCATATTGGGATGTTTTTCGAGTATTCGCTGGAATTTTACAGCAAGCTCATTCATTACCAAATCACGTACCTTCGGGATTTAACCGGATATAGCTCCTCGTTCAAATGCCTTCGGGACATAGCCCGGTTTTAGTAACTCACACAATGCCTTCGGAACATAACCCGGATTTAACAACTCGCACGAATGCCTTCGGGACTTAACCCGGATTTAATAACTCGCACGAATGCCTTCGGGACTTAACCTGGATTTAATAACTCGCACGAATGCCTTCGGGACTTAACCCGGATTTAATAACTCGCACGAATGCCTTCGGGACTTAACCCGGATTTAGTATCTCGCACAAAGGCCTTCGGATCTTAATCCGGATATATTCACTTAGCACAAAGCCTTCGGGACTTAGCTCGGACAGCATTCAATTAATCATGCACATCTAACAATAATTCATAGCACATTCATATTTCATTTTCGTTTACGAAACTCAAACACAAGGCACATATTGTCCTTGCACATTCGGCTCAATAGCCACACAAAGAGCATGATTTAATCACATCGAAATTTAAGCTCTCTTACTCAAGAACTTACCTCGGGTGTTGTCGAACGATTCCGCTAGCTATTCAACCACTTTTTCCTTCCCTTTATCGGTTTTATTTCCCCTTTGCTCTTGAGCTTAATCAAACAAATAAATTGATTTAATCATTTTAGGCATCAAAAGATGAACACAAGGCACTTAGCCCATATTTATACATTAGACATTAAAGTCTCATACATGCAAAAATCATGCATCAACACCACATATTAGCTAATTTCTTGCCCTTGACCGAATATGCATGTCCATTTTTGGGGTCGATTTCAACACTTAATACACACATGTACACACTAGTAAAGCATCCTCCCCCTTTTCATCAATTTAACACATGCATTGCTCATTAACATGCAAAGTTACATTCGGCCTTAGCACACATCTTGCTAGCCGATTCTTCTCCATTTAGCAACCAATGCACATATGTGCTCACACAACAAAAAATGCTAAAAAGGAGGTTCAAGAATCATCAAGCCATCATCACATGCATCATTAACAAGCTTCATATTTTGCATGCAATGGCATTAACACAACCTCCACCTAGGCCGAATCTTAACTCATCCTCATGCCTCATCACCACAACATCAAACATCAACCAAGAATGATTCATCCATGGTCAAGTGCCATTTCCATCACATAGCAAGATTTAGACCATGGGTTAGGTAGAACCCAAGCTAACAACTAAAACATGCATGCCTCTCATGGAACATCATCAAACATACCTTAGCCTAGCTACATGCATGGCCGAATCTCTTCACCTTTCTTCTTCTTTCCTCCTTAAAATTTTTGGCCAAGGATGAACCAAAGGATGAGAAAATTTTTCTTTGTTTTTCTTTCTAGTTTTTGGCAAGCATGAAGATGAGAAAAGGATGAACAAAATTCCCCCTTTCTCTTGTTTAGCTCACGGCAATGGGGGGACAAACACCACACACACATTTTTTTTCTTTTGTTTTCCATTTCTTTATTACCCATACTCCTTATTTTATTCTTCCACTAACAAAACATGTTTCATGACATGTTTTGCCCATCCTTCCTTGTCATGGCCGGCCACTACTCATTAGGGGGGGAATTTGACATACAAGTCCCCCCTTTGTCCACATGCACTAGTAGGTCCTCACACATTGACCTATCACATTTTAGAATTTTCTCACATAAGTCCTATTGACTAAATTCACATGAAATCAACCAAATTGAAGCTTGAAATTTTCACACATTCATAATTACATATTCTACACAATAAGTATCACATTCAAACATTTCGGTGACTCGGTTTAGCGGTCCCGAAACCACTTCCCGACTAGGGTCAACTTTGGGCTGTCACAACTCTCCCCCACTTAAGAAATTTTCGTCCCCGAAAATCTTACCGGTAAATAGGTTTGGGTATCATTCTTTCATCGAGCTCTCGGTCTCCCAAGTAGCTTCCTCGATCCCGAGTTTGAGCCATAACACCTTTACTAGCGGAACTCTTTTGTTTCGCAACTCCTTCACTTCACGAGCTAGGATACGCATCGGTTCTTCTTCATAGCTCATGTCGACTTGAATTTCAACCTCCGATGGGCTAATTATGTGCGATGGATCAGATCGATAGCGTCGAAGCATCGAAACATGAAAGACGTCATGAATCTTTTCAAGCTCCGGGGGCAAAATCAATCTATACGCAACCGGACCAACTCGTTCGGAGATTTCGTACGGCCCAATGAATCTTGGGCTCAACTTGCCCTTACGGCCGAACCTGAGTATCTTTTTCCAAGGTGAAACCTTAAGGAACACTTTGTCTCCCACCTGATACTCGATGTCTTTTCGTTTCAAATCTGCGTACGATTTCTGACGATCCGTGGATACCTTCAGACTTTCAGGATTACCTTTACTTTCTGTTCAGCATCTCTAATCAAATCAACTCCGAAAATTTTGCTTTCACCGAGCTCGGTCCAAAACAATGGTGTACGGCATTTACGACCGTACAAAGCCTCATAAGGTGCCATCTTAATACTTGATTGAAAACTATTGTTGTAAGCGAATTCAATCAAAGGTAAATACCGTTCCCATGAACTACTGAACTCGAGGATGCAACATCTCAACATATCCTCAAGTATCTGAATTATCCGCTCGGATTGACCATCGGTTTGGGGGTGAAAAGCAGTGCTAAAATGCAGCTTAGTACCCAGAGCTTCTTGCAATTTCTTCCAAAATCGTGAGGTGAATCTCGGATCTCTATCCGACACGATAGAAACAGGTACCCCGTGTAATCTCACAATTTGATAAACGTACAATTCAGCTAGTTTATCCAATGAAAAATCCGTACGTACGGGGATGAAATGAGCCGACTTAGTCAGTCTATCAACAATAACCCATATCGCAACCCTCTTACTTGCTGACAAGGGCAGTCCGGACACAAAGTCCATTGTGACTCGATCCCATTTCCACTCGGGTATCATGATCGGCTGGAGTAATCCTGAAAGCACTTGATGTTCCGCTTTCACTTGTTGACATATTAAACATCTCGAAACAAAGTCGGAGATGTCCCGTTTCATACCATGCCACCAAAATTGACGTTTCAAATCGTTGTACATTTTCGTACTCCCCGGGTGAATTGACATTCGGCTACAATGGGCTTCGTTCAGAATCATCGAAATGAGTTCCGAATTCGTTGGAACACACAAACGATTTCTGATCCTCAAACAATCATCATCATCAATTTGAAACTCCGATTCCTCGTTCGGAAAACACTTAGCCCGTTTTGCAACCAATTCATCATCGACTTTCTGAGCTTCACGAATTTGGTGAGTCAATAATGGTTTAGCTTTTAATTCAGCTACTAACACACTGTCTGGTAGAACAGACAAATGCACGTTCATCGCTCGTAAAGCAAACAATGACTTCCGGCTTAAGGCGTCCGCAACCACGTTAGCCTTTCCCGGGTGGTAATCAATGACAAGCTCGTAATCTTTCAACAACTCAAGCCAACGTCTTTGTCACAGATTCCAGTCTCGTTGAGTCATCAAATATTTGAGACTTTTGTGATCCGAAAATACATGGCACTTCTCACCAAACAGATAATGTCGCCATATTTTTAAAGCAAACACGATGGCAGCTAGTTCGAGATCATGGGTCGGATAATTCCTCTCGTGTGGCTTCAATTGTCTCGACGCATAGGCCACGACTCGACCTTCTTGCATCAATACGCAACCCAACCCAAGTAGGGATGCGTCACTATAAATGACAAACTAAAGATGTTTAACTGATAAAGTATTTCACGCACCATAAAAAGAAGAGGATGAGATTTGGGATTTTAAGGTTTAAGGGAATTTAGAGGATTTAAGAAGATTAAGGGGTTAAGGGAGTTAAATAGGGTTAAGAATGAAGTGTTTTAAGTGTTAAGAGACGGGTAAAATAAGGTTTTATCTATTGGGTTGCGCTTGTCAGGTCGGGTTACCTACAGAAAAATTGCAGCGATTTCACAACACAGGAATTATGTATCTTGACATCCCTTTTAGTTTACAGTTGTCGTGACAAAAGGGTTTGCTGTTGTGACACACTCTAAATTTTTGGATATTTGAGTACACTAGTTGCGGTGTTGCCACACTTTAAAGTCCGTGTCACAACATCAAAAGAATTTTCTTTATTTAAAGGCTGCCCATGGTGTTGCGACATAGGAATCCTATTTTACGGCATGGGCTCTATTATTACTCAAAACTCTATTTTCTAGAGTGCTACAGTTCCTATAAAACTCAAAGTTAATAAAAAATAAAAATATATACTAATTGTTTGCTAAATATACAATATCTTACAGATGTTTAAGCATCAATCAAATATTTTAAGTCTTATTATCGAATTCATCCGATAGTATCATTAGTTCACAAATGGGCAATTCTTCTATTCTATCAGTATTAGTCCATCATCCATCGTGCCATTCCACCTTTGCCCAGTTGTCCCTTTCCTTAAACCTGTTTATTCTTTTTGCATGCATAAAAGGAAGTGTATCCCTTGACTCGAAAATGTTAGAAATAGATAATTATTTGCATTGCTTCCCTAACTTCTTCCAACTTGTTTCTTTGCCTAGTCGATGACCACATTTAAAGATTTTCGCCATTAATTTTCATGGTTAATTTATTTATTTTTCTAAATCAATGGTGGCCTTAGAAATGGATAGAAAAGGTCTATCTAATAAGATAGGTATTTCTCGATCTTCTTCCAAATCAAGAACTACAAAATCTATTGGGATAATGAAACTGCAACTTTGACTAACACATCTTCCAATACACCTTTTCAATATACTAAAGACCTGTTAGCCAACTGTAATGTTATCTGAGTAGTTTTGAGATCCCTTAACCTGAATTTTTTAAAACGGACAAAGACATTAGATAAATACTCTCATAAGTCAAATAGAGCTCTATTAAAGTGAATGTTTCCTATCTCTGTGAGAATAGTAAAACTTCCTGAGTCTTTCAATTTTTGGGGAACCTGCCTTGAAATAATAACACTATAGGAGGTACTTAACTTAACTTGTTCTCCTACCTTAATTTTCTTATGCCTAGACATAATTTCCTTTAAAAACTTGAAATAATTAGGGACTTTCTCAATTAATTCAATTAAAGGCAGGTTAACATTTAATGTTTTGAACAAGTTTAAGAAGCTTACAAACTTATCTTCGTCCAACTTATGTTTTTCCTCTAGCCATGAAGAGAATGGGATCTTTGTGATAGCAGAATCTTTGGGTATCTCTTTTTTTGGCTCAATTGTCAGTACAATTTCCTCCTCTAACCCTAGTTCATCTTCATCCTCTAGGGATTTCTCTTGATGGTCATCAGCATTATCCATATTTCCCTTTGGAGTAGGGCTTTCTAGGCTACTCAATACTTTGCACGATTAGAGTGCTATTGCATTCACGTGCTCTTTACCTTTCCTCTAAGGATTATTTTCTGTATTATTGGGAATACATGTGCCAATTTGTCTTTTGATGTCTCCCATCATGCTCATCACTTAGCTCATTTGATCCTCAAGTTTAATCGATATTCTGGTTGAGTTGGTGCACTCAGATTACACCTGCTTGACATTTCTAAATGACTGCATTTCTCCCTTGATTCAATTCAAACATTGACCACATGCAGTATGGTCACTTGGGTTGACCCTATCTTGAGGTTTCTATAATTAAGGAGGTTAATAGTTAGTATTTTTAGCTTGATTTGAACTATTAACTCCTCATCGGTTTCCTCCCCATCTCAGATTTGGGTGATCTCTCCAACCGAGATTGTAAGTGTTGGAATAAGGGTTTCCATCCCTATTTTCGATATAACTTACATCCTCAACAGAATTCTTAACTTAGTGGAAAAGTGGTTTATCTCATACACTAATAGACGATGCACTGTTTGCCGATTCAATATGGTTAAGTCTATCTACTAACTGTTAATACTTATCATCCTCTTGAATAGCATTTGCCATAGTTGTTTTCTGGCCATATCTAAGTCATTCAATTTGCCACTAGTAGGAGTTCAATGTCATGTTCTCAATTATTTCGTATGCATCCTCGTATGTCCTATTCATTAGTGCTCCTCATGTTGCTCCATCTAGGTCTGATCTTTCGTTCGCGTCCAACCCATTATAAAATACCTACAATCGCATCCATTCAGGAAATTTGTGGTGCAGGCATTTTTTGAATCAATGTTTTGAAATGTTCCCAAGCCTCATGGAAACTTTCTCCTTCCATCTGTCTGAAAACAACTATCTCTCTTCTTAATTGAACCACTTTATTGATAGGAAAAAACTTCTGTAATAACTTTTTAGCGAGTTCATACCATGTCATGATAGATCCTGGTGCCTGCAATTCTAACCAAGAAAAGGTGTTATCAATCAAAGAAAAGGGGAAAAACCAAAGATGAATAGCGTCATCAGTGACTCCATTATACTTAAAAGTATCAAAAAATTGAAGAAACCATTTCAAATGTTGATTTGAATCCTCTGTCATCGTGCCCCTAAATTACAGATTATTCTGGATCATCTAAATCATTACCGGCTTGATCTCGAAGTTATTTGCTGTAATAGTCAGCCTTGTTATGCTTTCTTAAACCATGTTTAGACTTGGTAGTGCGTAAACCCAATTAAATTCAATAGCAAAATACCTTTCTACAAAAATTTTTAAAATATGCATGCAAACCCAATTAAATACACAGTTTGAGTTTTTGAATCCGACTCTAATACCTCTAAATGTAACACCCCAGATGCGGCCTAAACGCTATGGTCAAATCTCAAAAATTACATTAACGATAATTGAAAATCATTTACTCGTTAAAGATAACAAAGTTCTAGATATTTTTATGAAAGCTTTAAAATTTAAATATTGAGTAATTTTTTTTACTTTTGAAAAATACTTTTTAAAACATGATTGTTTGAAAAAGAGGACATTTATCGTAATTCCATTTTAAGTTATTCAAAATAAGGAATTTGTAACTTAATTATTTCTAAAATTTGTTTTGGGTAAAAATCTTTTGCAGCAGACATTCAAAAATACTTAAAAAATCATGAGTTATAATTTTGTCTAAAACCAAGTGAAATCATAAATAAATTGAATAAACTCGATAATATAAAATATCAAAAATGACCGTAATACCCCTGTAGGGTAAGATGACCATATTGCTCTAATGGGTAAATAACTATTTTTGCCCCTCAATGTCAAATAATTTTTTTGTCTGTGGTTGAATGACTGATTATGAGCATGGCATTCTGCATACACGACATACTGCATGGGGTTGGGATACTGTTATGGAGGAAATACTGTACTGGTGGCTCTACCACAATCACTGTTACTGGTCGGTTGGCCACATATACTATTACTGGCAGCTTTGCTGCGATACTACTACTGATAGCTTTGCTATGATGCTACTGATGACTTTGTACAAATCATAGTACCATTACTGATGGCTTTATGTCGATCATATTACCGTTAACGATGGCTGTCTGCTGATCATTTCACTGTTATTGATGGTTGTATGCCGATCTTATCACTTTTACTGATGGCTTTGTGTCGATCAAGTTACTGTTACTGATGGTTGTGTGCCAATCATATCACTACTACTGATGGATTTGTGCCAATCACATTTCTGTACTTACGGCTTGTAGTCATTCTGTTTATAGCTTATAGCTATCCTATTTACTGCTCTTAACCATTCTGACTACTAGCAGCTCTGCTGTATTATTACTATTGCCAGCTATGCTACAATATTGGTGTTATGGTTGGGTAGGTCGACTCTGTCCCCACATGGTGTGTTGGGTTGGTACAGGTGATGTGTTGGCTGGATTGGGATGGGTGTGCATACTTGCATCATTCTGATACTGTATCGGGCTTGGGCACAGACTGTTTCTATATTGGGCTAAGGCCCACATTGTATTGTTACTGTTAAAGGGCTCTGGCCTAGACTGATTCTGTTCTGCAGGCCGTCTGTTTGATAAGGGATTACACACGGATTTTTCAGAAACTCATCCTTTTGTCTAACTATACAGGTAATCCCCAATCTTAGCCGGTTTGGAGCCGTGAGAGACTCGGAGGTGGCCACACTACTGCAGCTGTTTATTACTAGTTTTTATTTAAATTTAAAGTTTGTGTTGGGTTTTCTCACGTAGTAAGGGCCTTTTAAGTTTGTTTAAGTTTTTAATTGGGCTTTTGCGTATTTACTTTAAATTGCTGGTTTAGGGAAGATAAATTTTCAAAATTTACAACTATTTTTCAAAAGCACTGAAAAACAGACGTTTTTACATTTCAAACTTTAGTAGCTTCCGCGATTGGAATAACCTAAAATATCAATGCCAGACATTGAGTAAGCAGTTTTGACAAGATGTTTTGCTAAACTCAAGCAAATTATTTAAAAATAGAATTGAGCTTTTAACGACAAACTCTATTTTTGATCAACGCTTTGGTGTGACACGCCAGATTCGACAATAACGTCTACGCCAGGTTTGGGGTGTTACATGCATAATTGTTTGCATGTAAAGTTGGCTTGTGCGCATAATGGTATACTTTTAAGAAATATAGTAATTCATGTAATAAGAAATTAAAAGAGTTATATGCGAATTAAGTAAATTTTGGGTTGTCATTGTTTGAATTGATTTTCATTTTAAATAAATCCCTTGGTTTAATTTTTGTTAACCGAATGGTTGTTTTACAAAAAGGTAAGATGTGCATATTTTGGTATGTTAAATTGGTTAGTCCTTTAGGTTTATAAATCAATATGATCATAAGTTGAGCAAGCTAGATATGCCGAATATGGTATGGTCAAATGATAGGTGCATTGAATTATTAAATTTATATGATTCATGCATGGATTAATAGAATGAGATAATTTTATTACCTTAGTTGTGCGCACATGCTTATGGGATATATTTGATTTTGGTGCTTATGATTTAAGTGGCTACTTATATATTAGTTATATGTTAAAAAAATTGTAAGTGATTATTTAACTGTATTATTTAAAGTTGATTTATTCAAGAGAATCAAACATGTGTACATGTATAATTGTTCAGAAGTTGTGATTTGTTTGGTAATGCCTCGTAACCCCTTTCCAGCGACGAATATGGGTTAGGGGTGTTACATTTTATTGGTATCAGAGCAACGGTTTAGCCAATTCTATGACTAATGTAACACGTGTGAGTTTAGCTATACATGCCATATTTTATATTATGATAGTGTGATGACTCCTGACAATTGAAAATGTGTTTTCGTATAGTAAATGGATCCCGATCAAGCCATAGCAGATGATGTTGAAAGTATAGCGCCTGCTCCCACGCAAGGGACAATGCCAGTTGATTTTTGGCCTACCTCGAGTAGCCATGAGGGGGAGGCTAAACAAGCTTTCTATCAAATGATGAACGATTGGTTTACTCAACATATCCGAACTAATCCAGCTATTCTACAACCCCCCCGAAAAATCTATCTCCTATACTTGTGGTACCTGGGATGATTGATACGATGAGATTTAATAAGCCCCCTGTTGATAAAATTAGAAAATACAAGGCCGAATAATTCAGGGCCACAGTTAATGATGATACTGAGCGGGATGACTTTTGGCTCGATAACACTATCCGTGTAGTCGAAGAATTGTCTTGTAAACCCGATGAGTGTTTGAAATGTGTCATGTCTTTGTTACGTGATTCTACCTATCATTGGTGGAACACTTTAGTGTCGATTGTGTCGAAAGAGCGAGCCACCTAGGAATTCTTTCAAACTGAGTTCCGTAAGAAATATATCAGTCAGAGATTCATTGATCAGAAACGTAAAGAATTTTTTAAGCTTAAACAGGGTCGTATGATTGTCACTGAATACAGGCGGGAATTTGTGAGACTCAGCAAATATGTCCGAGAGTGTGTTTCGACTGAAGCTACAATGTGTAAACAATTCGAAGATGGGCTGAATGAAGATATTAAATTACTTGTTGGCATACTTGAAATCAAAGAGTTTGTGGTACTGGTCGAGCGATCTTGTAAAGCCAAAGAGCTCGGGAAAGAGAAAAGAAAAGTTGATTTTGAAGCTAGAGATTCTCATAAAAGACCATCAAGTAAGACTTTTCACTCAGCATCGAAGAAGTTCAGGGAGGATTATAGCTGATCTAAAGCTACTGCGGGCTTTTCTAGACGAGATCGAGATCGACCTCCTGTGAGTTCACAAGCCACTTTGATTGCTAGTGTTGGCAACGTTCGGTAGAATAGATCCTAGTGCAGGCATTGTGGTAAATGGCATCCTGGAGATTGTAGATTGCATGATCAGTCTTGTTTCAAGTGCGGATCGATGGATCATTTTATGCAGGAGTGCTCGATGTTAGCCGACCAAAATACTGTTTAGAGCGCGAGATCGAGTAATAGGTTAGTGCGAGGTAGACCACTCAGGCATATGGGTAATGTAAGTGGTAGTCAGATAAAGACGAAAGATACGATAGTTCAATTTGAAGCTAGTGCACCTGCTAGAGAATATGCTATACGCACTCGCGATGAGGCTTCTTCCCCAGATGTCATTACTGGTACTTTCACTCTCTATGATACTAATGTTATTACATTGATTGATCTTGGTTCAACTCATTCATATGTGCGTGAGACTTTAGTGTCTGGTAAGACTTTGCCTGTTGAGTCTACTGAGTTTGTGATTAGAGTATCAGACCCCTTGGGCCGGTGTGTTTTGGTTGACAAAGTGTGTAAGAATTGTCCATTGATGATTAGAGATTCGTGTTTTTTGGCTGATTCAATGTTGTTGCCATTCGACGAGTCCAATATAATTCTGAGTATGGACTGGTTGACTTTACATGATGCTGTGGTTAACTACAAAAGAAAGACTATTGATTTAAAGTGCCAGAATGACGAGATTATTCGGATTGAATCTAATGATCTGAATGGTTTACCAGCAACGATATCCTCGATGTTGGCTCCTAAGTATGTGAGAAAAGATTGTGAAGCCTACTTTGCATATGTTCTTGGTAGTAAAGAGACCGAAAAGAAGATTGAATCCGTAACAGTTATATGTGAGTATTCGGATGTGTTTCTCGAAGAATTACTGGGTTTGCCACCTATTCGAGAGGTAGATTTTGGTATTGAGTTAGTACTGGGGACGACTCCAATTTTTATAGCTCCATACCGTATGACATCGACTAAATTAAAAGAGTTGAAAACACAGTTGCAAGAGTTGACTGATAGAGGTTTTGCACGACCGAGTTCCTCTCCCTGGGGTGCGCCAGTTTTATTTGTGAAAAAGAAAGACGGGACGATGAGAATGTGCATTGATTACCGGTAGCTCAATAAGGTGACTATAAAGTATAAATATCCGTTGCCACATATTGACGACTTGTTCGATTAGCTAAAAGGGGCTTCAGCGTTTTCAAAGATAGATTTGAGATCTGATTATTATCTTTTACAAGTTAGATACTCCGATGTGCCTAAAATTGTTTTCTAAAAAAGTACCGGACATTATGAGTTCTTAGTTATGACGTTCGGACTTACTAATACACCTACTATTTTCATGGATTTGATGAATCGAATCTTCAGACAATATTTGGATCGGGTTGTGGTTGTGTTTATTGATGATATTCTGATCTACTTTTGTGATGAAATTGAACATGCCGAACATTTACGACTTGTGTTGCAAACTTTGCGAGACAAACAGTTTTATGCGAAGTTCAGTTAATGTGAGTTTTGGTTACGCGAAATTAGCTTCCTGGGGCATGTTGTTTCAGCATCAGGTATTCGGTTTGATCTGAGTAAGATATCGGCTATACTTGATTGGAAACCTCCAAGAAATGTTTCAGAAGTTCAGAGCTTTTTGGGACCAGCTGGTTATTATAGACGATTTGTGAAAAGCTTTTCTATGATAGTGACACCGATGAAAAAGTTGCTACAGAAAGAGGTTAAGTTCGACTGGTCAGAAAAGTGTCAGAAAAGCTTTGATCAGACGGAAGCCCTTTTGATCGAAGCTCCAGTACTAGCGCAGCAAGAAACGGGTAAATAATTTGTTATTTTTAGTGATGCATCTTTAAATGGTTTGGGCTGTGTTTTGGTGCAGGAAGGCAAAGTTATAACTTATGCCTCGAGATAGTTAAATCCACATGAAAAGAACTATCCAATGCATGATTTCGAATTGGCTGCTATCGTGTTTGCTTTGAAAATATGGCACCACTATTTGTTCAGTGAAAAATGTCATTGGTGGTTTGTCATTACATCCACCGAATGAAATCCACTACTCGACCAATATTAACTGGTAATAGAGGGAAAATAGGGTATCGATCCCACGAGGAGGTTTCTATTAAATCTATTTGAAGAAAGTTGAAGTAAAATTAAATGCAAATCGCACTCATGCGCACAAAAAAGGGGGAATTGTTTCAATGTATGCTTGCTGAAAATTAAAGTAATAAACGAGAGTAAATTTAAATCGAGAATGCTTGAGATCGAGAATTAAATGGAAATAATGCTTTGTTTTCGACTCTTTAATCAACCAAACACAAGCAATTGTGACTCAAGCTTATCCCAAAAAATTAATTCAATAGCAAGGTTGTTAAGTTGCTTACGAAGCAACTTCCTATCTCTACCAATTTTAATCCAATTTAGAAATGTTCTTAACTGAAAACTACCCATAATCAACCCTATGTTTGATTGATTAAAGATGCATTGGGCATAAGAGAGACTTCACCTAACATTAACCCAAGAAAATCCTCCAGCGGCTTTTATGTAATTAAATCCGTAGTTGTTCTAATTAGTGGCTAGCCAATTAGTTATCACCAATTCTAAATCGAATCAAGAAATACGATTACTCAATTTAAACTTAGATGATTATAAGAAAATTCCTAATTTAAATAGGTGATCAATCCAATTATTTTAGGAAGAAAAAGTTTTGAAAAATAAACAACTATGGAATACCGAATTTAAATTCAGAACAAAATGAGTCTTTGAATTAAATTGAATTTGGCTTCATAAGTTTCTAACTAAGCAAAAGAATTGAGCCACTTATAGAAAATAAAATAAAGCAAGATTTAATTGAAGTTCCCTCCTCTCAATTGGAACTTCATAAGTTTCTAACTAAGAAGTCAGGAATTTGGCTTCATAAGTTTTTGCTCTGATTCCCGAACTTCCCTCCTCTCAAAGTTCCTGACTTCTTGGACTAACTTCCAACTCCTTAATTGGAACCAGCTAGATCGATTAGAGGTTCCTCCCTTTCGGTTCTTCTCTTCGTTTTTATGCTAGTAGGAGTCCTCCCTTTCTAATGGGATAAAATCGGCTTCAATTTAGTTAAGGAGATCCGAATAAAAAATCGAATCTATCCCCTTAATGTTTACCCGCAAAACTAGCTCAAATTCATTAGAGTTTCACTCCAATTCAACTACTCAAAGGCTGAATTGCATTAGGATCGGTCATAGCCAAGGGAAGGGGAATTACAATCAAAATTAAATCTGATTCCCTTGCTGACTGGTCGCACAATTTTAGCTTCATTCACCTCCAAATTGGACCGAATCTTGCTCTTGTTTTCAAGGTCTTTTATAGTTGACTTGGTCAATTCGGATTTGTATTTTTACCAAGCCAATTTTAACTTCGAAATCATCATACGATTAGCTCTATCCATCAACTCCATTCGTGAGAATTGGCCTCCCAATTGGGTCTATTCGAACCAATTAAATGTACCTACCTTGCACCATGACTTAAAACAACATTAAATTATCGAAATTGGAACGAAAATAATTTACCAAGGCATAAGATATACTTAATGAAAATTGAGCGAATTGGAAAATAATTGATTAAGAATTCATCAATAATTAAGGTAATTAGTGGAATAAGTTAAGCTCAAAATAGAACTTAACAAACTCCCCCATACTTAAGCTATTGATCGTCCTCAAGCAATTTCGAATTAAGAGTGTTGCACCTTTTCATGCTCAGAATAAAGTTTGGAATCGACAATCATGAATTCTGGTGTATCAAGAGAGGAAATTTGTTTCAAATTCACAAGGATATACATATTATGTAAAAACGAACTCCAAAATAATCAAAAATTAAGAATGCTTCCTTGATCAATCCTCACCGAAAAAGTGTTTAGCACTCATCACTCAATGTGTTTAGGCTAGTACGTTACTCTCAAATTGAAATCAAAAGTAATTAACCACCATAGGCTTGCTTGTCCACCTTATCTAACATAACACATTAAAATCTATAAACATGATTGAGGCTAAACAGAGGTTGTAATGGGGCTAAGGTATTGTACAAGGATGGAAGGAATTTATTTGGACAGTGGAGCTAGACTCTAAGCTAGTAAATTTCATCATTCGGAAGTCATCTTTCATAATTCTAATTTTTTTCTTTTTTCTTCTTCTTCTTTTTTATAGAAAACATAATCAGCCCTACATCACTTAAATAATCTCAATTTCCAGCCACTTGATTCGGCTGATTTGCTCCAATTCGATCGCACATTGCTTCCTTACATTAGAGTATGCCCTTGCATAATAGAGGCTACTACTTACTGATTTTTTATATTACTAATCAGCCTTTAATTCTAGTGAAAAATCACTCCAATCAGCACTTTAATCAACCAATAATATTTTGAAAAACTAAAAATCAAGATGAACTGCTAATTGAATTAACTAGCCTAGAGAAGATGAGTCAAGATCGTTTAAGCTTGGTTTAATTTCTGGAGGTAAATCAATAAAATTGGGGTATTAAGGCTTCAAATTGGCTAACTACTTGGAGATAGTGTCAAGGTCGGTCTATGTGGGTAACGTGGCTTGCATCCTAATGCCTCTTAAATCATGTTCATGTGGATCAAATGTATTACAGGACTTAATAAGATCTAAAGCAAGTTCTAGAGTAATTGACAATTGATAACAATAATCACACATGAATAAATAATAATACTCTCACAAGTTGGCATGGATGTCCCAACTTCACGCTCTAGGCTCAAATTTCTCACAATGACCACATGATCGCTCAATTTAGCAAACTAAATTTAATCCAATTCTGATTTTAAAGTACAAAATGAAGTATGGAATTGATTTTCTTTCCTCTTTTTCTAACCAAAATCAGTCAATTGAAAACAAAATTGAATTCAACCAATTAATATGCAACAATCACCATTAAATATGTTAGAAAATCAATGAAATGATTCTCCCCCATAATTAAAGTTTGCATTGCCCCTAATGGAAAAGAAAATTAAAAGCTGCTAATGAAAAGAAAGAATAAAAACATAAAAGATCAAAGAAAAACTTCTCTAAATGGGTGGGTTGCCTCCCACAAGGGCCTTTGTTTGATGTCGTTGGCTCGACATTGTATTTCCTCATGGATCCTCAAGATTGATCTCCTCCATCCAAGCTACTTGCTCCCCTTCATGGAAGTGATTCAACCTATGACCATTTACCTTGAAAATTTTATTAGTTTTAAGGCTCCTAATTTCTATTGCCCCATAATGATGCACTTCAGTTATTATAAATGGTCCAAGCCACCTTGATTTTATCTTACCGGGAAACAATTTAAGAGTAGAATTAAATAGTGGTACCTTTTCACCTACCTTGAATTCCTTGCAAATCAGCTTTGAGTCCCGAAATGCTTTTGACTTACCTTTGTAGATAACCGAATTGTCATACGCCTCTAGGCGCAACTCCTCCAACTCTTGCAGCTTTAATTTGCGCTCTTCCCCTGCTAAACTATAGTCTTAATTGCATTGCTTAACAACCGAAAATGACCTATGTTCTAGCTCTACAGGAAGATGACATGCCTTCCCAAAGACAACCCTATAAGGCGACATCCCTATTGGAGTTTTATAGGCTGTTCGAACAGCCTACAATGCTTCATCTAGTCTTTGGCTCCAATCTTTCCTATTAGGTTTGAAAATTTTCTCTAAAATTCCCTTCATTTCTTTGTTGCTACTCTCAGCTTGCCAATTGGTTTGAGGATGATAGGTTGTCGATACCTTATGGGTAACATTATATTGTACAAGTAAGGCTCTCAAGGTTCGATTACAAAAGTGGGTTCCCTTATCACTAATTATAGCCCTTGGTACCCCATACCTATTCAAGATGTTGGCCTTAAGAAGTTTCGCAATGGTTTTAGCATCATCGGTCCTAGTTGGAAATGCTTCTACCCATTTCAAAAAGTAATCAACACACACGAGAATGTATAAATAACCGAAAGAGGAAGGGAAAGGCCCCATGAAATCAATGCTCCATACGTCAAATATATCGCAAACATAGAAATTATGTAATGGCATTTGATTTCTATTACTTAAGTTGCCGGTTCTTTGACATAATGTACAATTTTTAAAAAATGCATATGAGTCCTTATGAATGGTAGGCCAAAATAACCCACACTCAAGTATCTTATGGGTTGTTCTCTTTGGTCCAAAATGTCCTCCACCCTATCGAGAATGACAAAAATTAAGTACGAATTCTATTTCACTATCATCGACACAATGCCTAATCACTTGGTCACTACAAAATCGCCAAAGGTATGGCTCATCCTACAAGTAGAATCGAGCTTGACTTTTGATTTTCTCTTTCAAGTGTCTAGGTGCATTCGTGGGGAATTCTTTGGTCACTAAGTAATTCACTATGTTGGCATACCATGTCAAAGTGCTAGACACACTATAAAGTCTCTCATCGGGAAATAGATCACTAAGCTCACTCCCTACATCCTCGGTCTCTATCCTACTCAAATGACCAGCCACAAAGTTTTCTTTACCCTTCTTATCTTTAATCTCTAGGTCGAATTCTTGTAAGAGCAAAATCCTCCTAATCAACCTAGGCTTAGCTTCTTTCTTATGCAGCAAGTATTTAAGAGCACTATGATCGGAAAATATAATGACCTTAACTCCTAACAAGTATGCTCTAAATTTCTCTAAGTCAAAAACTATGGCATAGAGTTCTTTCTCAGTTGTGGTGTAAGTGCATTGAGCCAGATTTAATACCTCACTAGCATACCTAATTATATAGGATTCCCTACCATTTCTTTATCCTAGTGCCGTACCAACAGCCCTATCACTAGCATCGCATAAAATCTCGAAGGGTAATGCATAATTTGGTCCTTGAATGATAGGTGTTGTGATCAATTTCAGTTTCAATCCATCAAAAGATTTTTTACAATTCTCATTAAATTCAAATGTTACATCCTTACCTAGCAATGCACATAAAGGTGAACATATTTGTGAAAAAATCTTGATGAACGTACGGTAGAACCCTACATGCCCTAAGAAAGATCAAATTTCTTTTACAGTGCTCGAATAGGGTAAGTTTTTAATCAGCTCAACCTTAGCTTGGTCAACTTCTAAACCTCTAGCTGAAATGACATGACCTAAAACCACACATTTCTCAACCATGAAATGACATTTTTCAAAGTTTAATATCAAATTTGTATCAATGCAACGCCTAAGCACTAATGCAAGATGATGCAAACATTGATCAAATGAATCACCATGAACAGTAAAGTCATCCATAAACACCTCCATTAAATGGGAGATAAAGTACTATAATTCAATAGACTTGGAAGACGTTACTAAAAGCCTATACTTCTACCCTATTATCCATTTTCCAAGGCTGATGTCACTGATAGCTCTGGGTTCATTCTGATTGGCTACCAAAAGGATAAGAACTATGCTTTGACAGGAAGGCACCTCTGCCTTTCTTCTCCTATTCGAAGACCTTTGACTGAAATAAAAATCTAAGATCAAGAAAGATATAAAGAAGAGGTATCAACTCCACTACAAGAAGATTGGTTGCTCTCTACTTCCTCATTCTCATCCTCGGATTCTTCCTATACCATTACTTTCGGTATTGAGGTTGAACTAAGTTTTCCTCTCTATCTAGTGACCTTGATTGTTTTACTTCTTATCTTGAAGGCATATTGGAGTATTCTTTCATGGCCATGAAGGACAATTAAATTAAATATTTCCTTCGGTGTAGATGTATTCTAAAGTAGCACGAACTAGGAAGAGTCTTGACGTAAGGAATAGAAGGAAGGTTTTTTTTAGAGAATAGCAGCGCTTTTTCTTCCATTCCGCAATCACTGCCTTCTCGTCTCCACTCAAGCGCTGCTCTCGTTGACGCACGATGTCTTAGATCGCTTCTTGCGGTAACTTCGAGCAACCTCGGGTTGGCTAGCCCCCCCTTCGGGCGGACCCTAACTCTTACGCCTTATCGGCCTTGACTATGTGCTACCATCCGGGTCAAAGTAGTGTCCGCCGTCCCGTGGTTTTCTCCCAATTTTATCCTCACTACCCTACCAAATCCTTTCTTCGCCCGCTTCGGCGACGGTCTTTGGATTGTTAGAAGCTAGTCACTGATAGCACATGTCAAGAATCCTACACTTCGTGGAGGTTCAGTGATAATTTAAGAAATTTCAAAGAAAATAAAATCTTAAAAAATGTTCATTATACCTCTTTGAAATGTGGTCAGTGTGTTGCACAATTCAAAAGGCATTCTCCTGAAGGTATAGGTTCCAAATGGGCAAGTGAAAGTGGCCTTCTCTTGATCCTCGGGTGTGATTGGAACCTGTAAGTAACCTGAATAGCCATCTAAGAAACAAAAATGTGAACGACCAGCCAGCCTTTCTAACATTTGATCCATGAATGGAAGAGGATAGTGGTCTTTCTTAGTGGCTTTGTTTAGCTTTCTATAGTCTATGCAAACCCACCAACCATTTTGCACTCTTGTAGGAATTTCTAACCCTTCCTCATTGGTAACTATTGTGGTTCCTCCTTTCTCAGGGAGAACATGGATCAGACTTACCCATTCCGAATCAGCTATAGGATAGATAACGTCAGCCTCTAACCATTTTAAAGTTTCTTTCTTAACCACCTCCATCATTGGTTGATTTAATCGGCGTTGGGGGTCTCTCTTAGGGGTTGAATTTGGTTCTAGGGCTATCTTGTGAGTGCACAAGGTGATACTAAGTCCCTTAATATCAGTTAGTGTCCAACCAAAAACTTCCCTATGCTCCCTAAGTACTCTACTCAGCTTGGATTCTTGGGTTTCAGTTAAGGCATTCGACACTATCAACGGCAAAGTTTGATTCTCACTTAAATAGATATACTTTAAATTTTTGGGCAGCCCTTTAAGCTCAAGTTTAGGTGGTGAAATCAGTAAGGGGATTTGTTTAACGGTCACCTCAATGCTAGGGAAAATTGGTTTAGAGTGTGTGAATTAAGGAGAATTTAATGCACGAACCGAATCAATCAAAAAATTAGGAACAACAAATTCATGATTATTCATATCGGCATAAAAAATACTTTTAGTTAGAACACTTTCTAACTCATCATCCTCTCCTAATTCATTGACATTTTGAACAAGATTATCAATTACATCAAGGGCATACATAGAATTAATATCGGTGGGATATCTCATAGCATCAAATATGTTAAATTTTATCATCTCACCATCGAACTCCATAGTTACGTTCCCCTTATGTACATCAATTTTTGTTCTAGAGGCCTTAAGAAAAGGTCTGCCTAGGAGTAGAGGTACATCACTTGAGCTAACATTAGGTCCCATGTCCAAGACATAAAAATCGGCCGGAAAGACTAACTCATTTACTTGCACTAGGACATCTTCTAAGACACCACAGGGGTAGGCATTACTCCTATCAGCAAGTTGAATTATCAATCCTGTTTCTTTTAATGAACCTAAGTTTACCTTGTCATAGATACTCCTAGGCATGACATTTATAGAGGCTCCTAAATCGAGCATAGCTCTATCAAGTTTAAGGTCTCTTATCTTACAAGGTATCGAAAACATTCCAGGATCTTTGCACTTAGGTGGGAGTTTCTTTTGAAATATCGCAGATACATTTTCGCCTAAACTAATCCTCTCATTTCCACTAAATTTCCTTTTAGATGTGCATAATTATTCTAAAAACTTAGCATAACTAGGCACTTGTTTAATTGCATAAATTAATGGAATATTAACTTGCACCTTACGAAAAGTTTCCAGAATTTCTACATTGACATTGTCTGATTTCTCCTTCCTTAAACGTTGTGGAAAAAGAGCTTTCGGTACATACGATCGCTACAGATTATTAGTGCTTGAACCACCTTCAATTTGTGGCTCAAGGTCCTACGTTTGCTGATCTAAATTTGTTGCGTCACGCGAAACGATGGGCTACTGTAGGTGCGATTTTTCTGCCACCATTGGGATTGTTAGTGGTTGTTGTATATCAGCCCCTGGCATGGTTGAAATCTCCTCTGTTGTATCACTGAATCGAATCTTTTTTACCTCGGTTTCATCCTCTTCATCGCTGCATCGGACCTTTTTCAGAATAGGTCTGAATTCCTTCCCACTTCTCAAAGTTATTGCAATAACATTGTCCCTCGAATTTGTCATCGGTTGTGATGGCAATCGATTATTTACTTGAGCTTGCAAATTTCCAAGGTTAACATCGGTCGCAGAAGCTCTAATTTGTAATTGTTTTACTACTGATTCAAAAGCTTGAAATTTCCTATCGGCCTCCTTCTTTTGATCGGACATCATCTTCATCATTTGCTCATACATGGCATGAGTCTTAGTTTTGGCATTTAAGTTTTGTTGGGGCTGCTGTGGTGTATTATATGGCTGGGAACTATGCTCTTCAAATCCAGGGGGTGTGGCTCAGTTTTGGTACCTTAAATTAGGATGGTCTCTCCATCCTTCATTATAAGTGACTAAATACGGATCATACCTTCTCTGATTTGGGAAAACGACATTAACTTCCCCTTCTTGTAATGTAGGACACATATTCGTGGCATGTCCCTCTAAACAGCAAATACCACACAGCGAAGCTTTTGAATTGCTTCCAGTCATCAATTTACTCACCATAGCTGTTAAGTTAGCTAATTGAGCCTCATCATACTCAATTGCCCCTCATCCACTCGTCTACCCAAACCATGCCTCCTCAGGCCAAATTGCTGCGTGTTTTGTGCCATATTAGCAAATAAATTTCGGGCTTGTTCAGGTGTTTTGTCGACCAGCGCACCTCCACTCGCTGCACCAATCATGCATCGGTCTTGTGGCATCAACCTTTCATAAAAGTATTGTACCAAGAGCTGCTCACTAATTTGATGTTGCGGATAGCTTGCATATAACCGTTTAAATCTCTCCCAATACTCATATATTGACTCATCTACCAGCTATTTTATCCCACAAATTTCCTTCCTAGTCGACCCTATCTGTGATGCTAGAAAGAATTTCTCAAGAAAGGCTTTATGTAACCCCGTCCAAGTCGTGAATGAACCCGGTGGCATGTAATATAACCAATCATTTCCCAATCCTTGTAATGAGAAATGAAAGGCTCGGAGCTTGATTTGTTCTTCCTCAATACCATCTGGCTGCATGGTTGAAGAAGTGATGATAAATTCATTAATATGTCAGTATGGATCTTCACCTGGCAGTCCATTGAATTTCGGTAACAAATTTAGAAATCTCAAGTTGTGTTTTAAGGGCCTATCAAGGGTGGGGTAGGTGATAGATAGAGGTTGAGCAGTGAGGTTAGGAGCGGCCAATTGCTTCAAGGTCTGGTTGGCCATATCGATGTCTTCTAGATCAATAGTATCTACGTGAGGGTTACAAGTTTCAGCTTACTGATCTGTGGTTCTAGCAGGGGACTTCGATGTTCACCGTCCGCTCCTTAATAACATAAACTAAAGGAATAAATCTAGCTGCAAAAATAAAAACAAGAAAACAAAATAAGTTCTGAAAATCAAATAGATTCGACAACGTTGACTCCCCGACAACGGTGCCAAAATTTCGTTGTTTGTCGTTACATCCACCAAATTAAATCCACTACTCGACCAATATTAACTGGTAATATATGGCAAATAAGGTATCGATCCCACGAGGAGGCTTGTGTTAAATCTATTTGAAGAAAGTTGAAGTAAAATTAAATGCAAATCGTACTCACGCGCACAAAAAAGGGGGGAATTGTTTCAATGTATGCTTCCTGAAAATTCAAGTAATAAACGAGAGTAAATTTAAATCAAGAATGCTTGAGATCGAGGATCAAATGGAAAGAATTCTTAGTTGTCGACTCCTTAATCCACCAAACACAAGCAATTGTGACTCAAGCTTATCCTAGAAAATTAATTGTTCTAATTAGCAGCTTCTATGTAATTAAATCCGTAGTTGTTCTAATTAGTGGTAGCCAATTATTTATCACCAATTCTAAGTCGAATCAAGAAATACGATTACTCAATTTAAGCTTAGATGATTATAAGAAAATTCCTAAATTAACTAGGTGATCAATCCAATTATTTTAGGAAGAAAAAGTTTTGAAAAATAAACAACTATGGAATACCAAATTTAAATTCAGAACAAAATGAGTCTTTGAATTAACTTGAATTTGGCTTCATAAGCGTCTAAGTAAGCAAAAGAAATTGAGCCACTCATAGCAAATAAAACAAAGCAAGATTTAATTGAAGTGATTTTCGAATCAAATCTTGTTTAGAAATTCTGCTATGTTTGCCGAACTTCCCTCCTCTCAAAGTTGCTGACTTCTTGGACTAACTTCTAGGTCCTTAATCGGCACCAGCTAGATCGATTAGAGGTTCCTCCCTTTTTGTTCTTCTCTTCATTTTTGTGCTGGTAGGAGTCCTCCCTTTTTAATAGGATAAAATCAGCTTCAAATTAGTTAAGGAGATCAGAATCAAAAATCTGATCTATCCCCTTAATTTTTACGCACAAAACTAGCTCAAATTCATTAGAGTTTCACTCCAATTCAACTACTCAAAGGCTGAATTGCATTAGGTTCTGTCATAGCCAAGGGAAGGGGAATTACAATCAGAATTAAATCTGATTCCCTTGCTGACTGGTCGCACAATTTTAGCTTCATTCACCTCTGAATTGGACCAAATCTTCCTCTTGTTTTCAAGGTCTTTTATAGTTGACTTGGTTAATTCGGATTTGTATTTTTACCAAGTCAATTTTAACTTCAAAATCATCATACGATCAGCTTTATCCATCAACTCCATTCGTGAGAATTGACCTCCCAATTGGGTCTATTCGAACCATCTAAATGTACCTACCTTGCACCATGACTTAAAGCAACATTAAATTATCGAAATTGGAACAAAAATAAATGAGCAAGGAATAACATATAATTAATGTAAATTGAATGGATTGGAAACTAATTGATCAAGAATTCATCAATAATTAAGGTAATTAGTGGAATAAGTTAAGCTCAAAATAGAACTTAACAGTAATGTTTATTCTGATCACAAAAGCCTAAAATATTTGATGACTCAGAAGGATCTGAATTTGAGACAGCGACGGTGGTTAGAGTTGCTAAAAGATTACATGCTTGTGATTGATTATCATTCGGGAAAAGCTAATGTTGCTGTTGATGCCCTAACTTAAAAATCATTGTTTGCTTTGCGTGCACTGAACGCGCATATAGATATATTTGATGATGGTGCGATAATAGCTGAGTTAAAAGCAAAACTATTTTTGTTCAACAAATTTGTGAAGCTAAGAATGCCAATGATGGTTTAATTGCAAAATGGGCTCAGTATGACTTGAATGTTGATTCAGAGTTTTTGGTTGATGCTGAGGATTGTTTGAGATTCAGAAACTGATTATGGGCTCTGAAAAATTCAGAGTTAATTCAAATGATATTGGATGAAGCTAATAATAGTCGATTATCTATTCATCCGGGTAGCACAAAAATGTATAACGATTTGAAACAACACTATTGGTGGCACAGTATGAAACGAGACATTTCTGACTTTGTTTCAAAATGTTTAATATGTCAGCAAGTAAAAGCCAAGCATCAGGTACCTTCTGGATTGCTTCAGCCGATCATGATACCTGAATGGAAATGGGACAAAGTCACGATGGATTTTGTATCCAGTTTATCGCTGACACCGAGCAAGAAAGATACAATCTGGGTTATTGTTGATAGATTGACAAAATTGGCTCCCTTTGTCCCTGTTCGTACTAATTATTCACTTGATAAACTTGTTGAATTATATATTTCTCAGATTGTGAGATTGCATGGTGTTCCTATTTCTATTGTTTCGGATAGAGACCTGAGGTTCACATCGTGATTTATGAAGAAATTGAAAGATGCTTTAGGTACAAAACTACACTTTAGCATAGCTTTCCATTTGCAAATAGATGGTTAGTCCGAACAAATCATTCAGATACTTGAGGATATGTTGAGATGTTGCATTCTCGAGTTTGAAGGTACGTGGGAACGATACTTGCCATTGATTGAATTTGCATATAATAATAGCTTTTAGTCTAGCATCAAAATGGCACCTTACGAGGCTTTGTACGGTCATAAATGTCGTACACCATTGTATTGGACCGAGCTCAATGAAAATAAGATAGACGAGGTCGATTTGATTACAAAGACTGAACAAAAAGTGAAAGTGATACGCGATAGTCTGAAAACATCATCGGATCATCAGAAATCATATGCAGGCTTGAAAAGAAAGGATTTAGAGCTTTAGATCGAAGATAAAGTCTTTTTGAAAGTATCACCGTGGAAGAAAATACTCAGATTCAGTCACAAAGGCAAATTGGTTCCGAGATTCATTGGACCGTATGAAATTATAGAACGTATCGAGCCAGTTGCTTATAGATTGTTGTTGCCACCTGAGCAAGTAAAGATTCACAATGTATTCCATGTTTCGATGCTCCGTAGATATCGATCAGATTCTTCACATGTGATTAGTCCGACAGAGATTGAGATTAAGTTCGATATGATATATGAAGAAGAACCGATTCACATTTTTGCTCGTGAGGTTAAAGAATTGAGAAATACGAAAATTCTGTTAGCTAAAGTACTATGGTATAAACACAGAGTTGAGAAAGCAACATGGGAGCCAGAGGATGCAATGACAGAGTGTTATCGAAACCTATTCACTGATAAGATTTTTAGGGACGAAAATCTCTAAGGGAGGGAGAGTTGTGATAGCCCGATTTAGACCCTAACCAGAACAATGGTTTCAGGACCACGAATCTAAGTTTAAAAAAATTCAAATATTTTTGTGTGTGTTTAGAATGTGTGAATTTGTTTGTGTGATAATTTCATTTAAAAATTTTATCGTTTGGATGCTAATTCGATAAAAAGGGCTTAATCGCGTAAAATAAAAATTTGATGTTTTTGTTTTTTAAAAAAAGGGCCTAATTGCTATTTGCTTTTTAAATGGAAGCCTTTAAGTTGCAAACAACCCATTTGCATGTTGGTTGGACGGTATTAGCCATATATTATATAGTTTTTATTTTATTTTATTAAGGTTATATATGTAAAATAAACTTTAAGTTATAATATAATAAAACATAAAAAAATGAAGCCATGTTCATCTTTTATTATTTTTGACTGAATACCATTAAAAAGAAAAGAAAGAAACAAAGCTAGGGCATTTGACCATTGTTGAGCTGGATTCAAGGTGAGTTCTAGCTCGGTTTTTGATAATTTTTATGTTTTTGAGATCGTTGCTTTGAGTACTATCCGACCCATGCTAGAATTTTTTATTTTGATGAGTATTTTGAGTTATGCCATTGATGAATAATTGTGTTTTGTGATGTTTGATGATGAATTATGAAATATATGTTTTGGATGTATATGTTTTGTATTGAAAATTTTGATGATTTTGAGTAATTAGGGCTAAATTGAAAAAATAATAAATTTAGGGACTAAAATGTGAAATAAATGAAATGCATGGACTTTTTTAATACAAGGAAGATTCGGCCTAACTATGTTGTTGTGAGATTTTGCATATTTTGTGTTTGGTGAAATTTGGACTAAAATGTATAAAGTGAAAAATGTTAGGGGCAAAATAGGAATTTGCCCATTTATGTATTCTTGGACTAAATTGAATGGAATTATATTTAAATTAGTTTATTTTGAATACATTTAGATCAAAAATCAAAGAAATCAGAGTTGGATCGGGGAAAACCAAAGTCGTTGATTAATCGTCCTATTCTAATTTTCATCGTCCGAGGTAAGTCTATAAGCAAATAAACGTCATTAAATTAGAGTGTATATGAATTTTATATGCTGAATTTAATTCTATGAATTTTCATATTAATAGCCGAATGTATAAATGTTTGTGAGATTTGGGTACAAGTTCGATTTAACTAAGATACGACGTTTGAAAAGCTTAGTATGAACCTTAAAGAATAATTAGAATTTCCTATATGTGAATTATTTGTAAGACTGACTTTGTATCAGTGATATTCGGGCTCTGTGCCTAGCAGGCTTTATGTTGGTGAATTATATATTTATTGGCATTGTTTTCTTTTAGAATTTGGAGGTCGTTATGTGCACGGGGATTGTCAGTAAAGTCATTCACACTGTCGTCTACTTTCAGTACTTTTAAAAGTTTTATTTCAAACTTATGGCATGTATAGGCTAATATGTATTTTGTTCTGATTTTGGACATGTATATAATAAGCCATGAGAAAATGGCTTGTTCATTTTGTAAATCTTGAAATTTATGCCTTTGCTTGATGATTTTGTATGGTTGTGGTTGGTTGATTAGGTTTCGATATATATATCTTTTGTCTAGTAATATGTTAAATTGGTTAATGGTGTGTTTTGATTAAAGGGATGTGAGTAGTGAATATCTTGCTTAATATTCGGTTATGTTCTGTATTTATATATGTCTGTTTTGTTGGTATATTTTGCTAAGAAATATTTATAAATTTTTGGTATTGATGTTCTTATTATATACATGTAAGGTTGTTTAATTCATTTCTAATTTTGCTATCTGGTTTTTGGTTGTGATGGAAAGTTTATATATATATATATGTTATGTTTAAATATTAGGTGTTTATGTTTAGCTTAATATGACTTATTTTATGAGTAAGTAACATGTTCTAAAATTATATTGATGGTTCGATTAAGCATTGCATTATTAGATGAAACATATTCATTTAGATTTTTTAAAATTGTTTGTGCTTAGCCGAAGAGAAAAATTTGGGATTAGTCTTAATATGACGTTTGATATATTGCAAATTATGAGATATTAGCATGTTTAATTCGTTTGGAAAATTTCAATGTATTAGCCAAATGGTTGCTAAGTTATTTGCTCGAACACATAGTTTTGATGTTTTTAATATGATATGTAATTTTTGCAGAATATACGAATTGACTTTATATAGAATTATATGCATGTTTATCTTTGGCTAAGAATTTGGTAAAGCACCAAATGAATAGGGTTTTGGTTCAAATATGCATAATTGTTTGCGTGCAAAGTTGGCTTGTGCGCATAATGGTATACTTTTGAGAAATATAGTAATTCATGCATTAAGAAAATAAAAGAGTTATATGTGAATTAGGTAAAATTTGGGTTGTCATTGTTTGAATTGATTTTCTTTTTAAATGAATCCCTTGGTTTGATTTTTGTTAACCGAATGGATGTTTTACAAAAAGGTAAGATATGCATATTTTGGTATGCTAAATTGGTTAGTCCTTTAGGTTTATAAATCAAGATGATCATAAGTTGAACAAGCTAGATATGTCGAATATGGTATGGTCAAATGATAGGTGCATTGAATTATTAGATTTATATCATTCATGCATGGATTAATAGAATGAGATAATTTTATTATCTTAGTTGTGCGCACATGCTTATGGGATATATTTGATTTTGGTGCTTATGATTTAAGTGGCTACTTATATATTAGTTATATGTTAAAAAAAATTGTAAGTGATTATTTAATTGTATTATTTAAAGTTGATTTATTCAAGAGAATCAAACATGTGTACATGTATAATTTTTCAGAAGTTGTGATTTGTTTGGTAAAGCCTCGGAACCCTTTTCCAGCGATGGATACGGGTTAGGGGTGTTACACGTATCCTGAATATTGCTTGAATCCAACATTCTTTGGCTGTCCGGGTAACTCAGTGATTTTATCCAAAGTTTGATCCCCAAAACAAGTGGAGAAAATTAGAAGAAGAAAGAAGAGACCAATGGATCTTGACTCACCCATAAATCAACAAATCAATAAATCAGAAAAATGAGCAAAACCCAGACCAACGGGAGTGCCGACAGAGAGGAAGGGAGAACCACTGCGATGAGAGTGAAGAGAAGAGAATGGAAAATGTCTTACATGTTAGAAATCGATAAGACATTTTCCAGAAATTGTGAAATGATTTACTAATGTTTTGGAGAATGTTTTCCTATAGGAATTCATTTTCCAGCAAACAAACACTGAAAAATCTGGAAAATGTTATCCGGGAAAATTTTTACCCTAAACAAACAGACCCTTAAACTCACATGGGGAGCATTGCTAATACACAACTTGTCACTTAAGCTCACGCAGGGAGTTTCATTGATACACAGCTTGTCACTTAAGCTCATGTGGGGAGCTTCACCGATACACAGTTGTAAAACCATTTCTAGAAACATTCTTTAAAACCTTAGCCGCATAGGAGCTCACACAAAACTATGCTTTCAAAATCATATTCTCAAACCGTATTTGAAAGCAGAGGTTTGTAGTTTTAAAACATATCTTTCCAAAAAGCTTACGTTTGAAACTTGTTTCCAAAACATAATTTAAAAAAAAAACATATCTGTATAAACTGAACAACATGACAGTTAACATACTCCAAATAATTCAAGCCCACTCATCGTAAAACGGAGAAACTCAAAACAAGTTTATCTTTTCTTTTATCCTTGTTGGTAGATGATCCAGCTGATTCGCAACAAACATATGCACATATTACTTAAGCAAAACAAGATATACATAATACCTGTAATGCAAACCTGGACAATCACACCCATCCAGATAAAGGCTTACCCTGATAACTACGAACTGAACTTAGAATAAAGACTTTGACAATAGAATATTCAGTGAAGAATTCATAGAATTAAGGGTCGTATTTATAGACCTAAAAGTCTTGATAATCTTTGGATACCCTACTTGACTTAGTAAATACATTACTTGCACATGAAGTATTCCTAGATTCACTATATCTCTATTTTCGAATTTGAGTCTGTGTGTATCTTTGATTTGAGAAACCTAGTTCATCAAACAGACTGGCAAACACCAGCTCACCAAATACACTGGCGAACCCTAGCTTGCCAAATGGCTTGGGGAACCTTCCTCGTAGAGAAACTGGCGAACTCCTTACCACATCTTTTGGCGTACACTACTACTGGTGAACACCCTTACTGATACTCTTTTGGTGAACCCCCAGCTCACCTAAACCTTGGTAAACACCTAGTTTGTTGAAACAGTAGCTAACCCTTCATTGCAAGGCCAAAACTTTAAAGCTCATCTGCGATGTGTCAGAAAGTTCGTGCAACTTACGAGTGTTATGTTTATGTCTCAAGTTTTTTGGTAAGAGAGAATGCACCAGGAAGAATGATGCTAGGATTATACCAAGGAAATGGCGAACCGGGTTATTATGAATACAAAGGACTATTCAAAAAAGTGTCGTATTGTAGGATTACGACTCTCTTTTTTTGCAAACTTTTGTGTTGTAATAAGTTGTAACAAGTCTGTTGTATTACTTTATTTTTAAATACCTTTCTTTGTTTCTTTGATATTAAGTCATTAAATAAAATGATAAGAAATATGTTTTAAGTAAGGAGCATCTGCCAATTGTTTTAAAATTTTGCTAAGTGAAAGGTGAGGTAATACCCCAGGTCCGGACCCGACAATTGAGGACGAGTTGAGGGCATTACATGTAGAGTAATAATTTTATATATCTAGAAATTAATGAGGTGTCACTATTTTATTGATTAGTTTTTTTATGATCATTCTAATATAATTTATCCCAAAATATAAAAGTTTATAGAAAAAAGGCTTAATATAGCAAAATTCCCTTGTAAAATAATTCGATAACCATTGCAGCCCTCAATAAAAAAAAATACAATTGAGTCCTTAATCGAATATAAGCAATTAATTAAACCCTCAAAAAATCAATTTCTGTGTAAAACCCTAACATCCGTTAACTTCGCCGTGTGGAACGTCAAGGTTATGCTACATGGCGAGATTTTATAATTTCCCTTAAAATATTTAAAAAAATTAAAAAATCTAAAATTAAAAAATAGGAATTTCAAAAAAATAATTAAAAATTAGATTTTTAAAATTTATAAAAATAAAATTATTAAAAATTAAAGTAAATAGTAGAAATTTTTTTAAAAAACTAGAATTTTTAAATATTCTAAAATGTTTAGAATTTTCAAAAAGGCATAATGAATTTTTTGACCCTCTAACTTTATAATAGAAATCACTTTAACCTTCCATTTAGTTTTTCGCCTCTTTTAGCTCTTGAACTTGTAATTTTTCTCAAATCACCGAAAAATGGATAGAAAATTTAACATTTAATTAATTTTTTGAAATATTAAAAAATATATTTTTACTTTTTATAGTTTTTAAATAATTTTAATGATTTTTAATTTTTTAAAAATATATAATTTTTTTAATCTTTTAAATTTTAAAAATTTAGTTAAATGCTACCATTCACGTGGCAATTCATGTGTATGCCACACGTCAAAAAAGTTAAAAACCATTAGCATTTTCATCCATTTTGGAGTATTTTGACAAATAAACGCAAGTTTAAGGGCTAAAAAGTGTGAAAATTTAAATTGAATGCTAAATTTTTTTTTGTAAAATTGGAGGGCCAAATAAAAATTGCATAAAATTTTTAAAATTTACAAAAAAAACTTATAAAAAGTGCAAAAAAATTATATAAATTTTAATATAATTTAATAATTGATAAAAAATCAAGTGCAATTTTTTACAATTCTAAAATTTTTAATATTTTTTTATTGTTTTAAATAATTTGTATTACTTTTTTGCAAGTTTTTTAAAAATTCTATAATTTTTGAAAATTCTATTTTTTTTTAAAAAAATCAAAATCCTAAATTTTTTTTATATATAATTTTAGAATTTTTAAGATTTATTTTATGTTTTTTAAACATTTTAAATGAAAATTAGTAGAATTTATCATATGGGACAACCCTAACGTGCCATGTGGTGATGTTAATAGACGCGAGGGGCTTACACAAAAGTTGGTTTTGAGGGCCTCATTAATTGCTTATATTAAATTAAGGACTCAATTGGGTGTTGCTTTCGATTGAATGTTCAATAGATTATTGAACTATTTTACAAGTTATTTTTTATATATATCAAACCTAGAGATAAATTGGATTACAATAAATATTTCATAAGTTAATAGAAGTAAAATATACTTAATGCATCAAATAACATGATAAAATAGGTATGTTAAACTTAGATAAAATTAGGCAGGGCTGACTTTTTATTGTTTTATATTAAAAAAAACATATTTTTTAGTAAATTTCATTAGTAGTAATTGAATAATAAATAAGTTTTTCTTTTCGTCACTTACAATTTAATCACTAACATTTTGGGATTATTTTCATCACGTGTGTAACACCCCAAACCTGGCCTGGACGTTATGGCCGAATCTAGTGTGTCACATTGAAGTGTCTCTCAATATTTGGACTTGTTGATAAAACTTGTTTCTTAAGTTTGGAAACCTCTTTATTAATGTTCAACTGAACAATTAACCAAATGTTTGCCTTGTTAACTACAAATGTTGTATTAAGTTGATATAAATGCAAAAGCCTTTGAAACTCTAACACTTTAAGTTCGTGTCTTAGAAAACAATAATTATTTTGAAAACTCATTTTCACCTAACTAGCAGTTTAAAATATAAAGTAAAAGCCCAATTAAAATTTAAACCGAATTAAAGGCCTCATTACAAAATCAAAACACAACTTATTAATTAAAATAAAAATAAAGGCTAATGGGAACAAAATTGATTGTGTGGCCACCTCCGAGTCCTTCGCAACACCGAATCGCTTATGGCTGAGGATTCCCTGCACAGTTAAAAGGAGAGGGTGAGTTTACGAAACTTAGTGTGTAATCCTTTACCAAACAGTCAGTACACAACATGTAGTAACAGTCTGGACCTGAGCCCTATTCAGTAGTAGTACAGTGTGGGCCTTAGCCCATTACAATAATTAGTACAATTCAGTAATGCAACCCATCCCAGTCCAGCCAACACACCACTTCATACCACCAACATACCATGTGGGGGATAAAATTGACCCACCTAGCCAACACACCAATATCGCAGCAAAGCTGCCAGTGATAATGATGCGGCAAAGCTGCCAGTAATAATAACACAGCAAAGTTGCCAGTAACAGTATATGTGGCAAAGCCACTAGTATAGTATACTTCCCCTATATTAGAATCTTATCCCCATGCATTATGTTATGTCATAAATCATACGTGTATGCAGTATGTCATACTCAATAACAGTCGTATATATATATATATCATAGAACAAATCGGTCATACACTCATTTCAACTTTTAGGGGTATAACAGTCATTTTACCCTATGGCGGTATTTCGGTCATTTTACCCTTCGGGGGTATTTCAATCATTTTACCCTTCGGAGGTATTTCGGTTATTATACCATTCAAGGGTATTCTAGTTATTTTACCCTTCGAGGGTATTTCAGTCATTTTACCCTTCGGGGGTATTGTGGTCATTTTACCCTTCGGGGGTATTTCAGTCATTTTACCATTCGAGGGTATTTCGGTCATTTTACCATTCGAGGGTATTTCGGTCATTTTACCCTTCAAATGTATTTCGGTCATTTTACCCATCGAAGGTATTTTGGTCATTTTACCCTTCGAGGGTATTTTAGTCATTTTACCTTTTGGGGGTATTTCGGTCATTTTACCCTTCGGGGGTATTTCGATCATTTTACCCTTCAAGGGTATTTCAGTTATTTTATCCTTCGTGGATATTTCGATCATTTAGCCTTCGATTTCCTCAACTAGTACTATGTGCGTGGGATTAGAGCGATAAAGCCTTAGCATGGAGACGTGGAACACATCGTGAATCCGATCTAATTCTGGAGGCAACTCAAGGTTAATAAGCAACCGGTCCCACACTCTTTAGTATACGGTAAGGTCCAATGAACTTAGGGCTAAGCTTACCCTTCTGTCCAAACCTCAGTATCTTTTTCCATAGACAGACCTTGAGAAATACGAAGTCTCCTACAGAATATTCAATCTCTCGACGTTTAAGATCAGCGTAGGACTTCTGCCTATCAGATGCTTCAGAAACTAACTCTAGCCCTAGAACTCGCCGCTCATCTTGCTCAGTCCAACAGGTAAGAGTACGACACGTACGACCATATAACGCCTCGTATAGTGCCATTCGAATACTGGACTGATAACTATTATTATATGCAAACTCTGGTAGCGGCAAATAGTCTTCCCAACTGCCTCAAAAATCAACTACACAACACCTTAATATGTCCTCCAGTATTTCAATCACCCTCTCAGACTGACCGTCTGTCTGGGGATGAAACGCAGTACTAAAGTCCAGTCTTGTACCCAAAGCCTCGTGTAACTTCTTCCAAAACCGAGACGTGAAGCAAAGATCTCTATCTGTTACTATAGAAACTGATACCATATGTAGTTTTACAATCTCAGTTACATAGAGCTTAGCCAACTTCTGCAAGGAGTAAATAGTATAGACTGGTATGAAATTGGCAAATTTAGTCAATCGATCAACAATAACCCATACCGAATCCTTCTTGGTAGGTGTTAAGGGCAGCTCACTCACAAAATCCATGGTTACTCTCTCCTACTTCCAAAGTGGAATTTTAACCGGCTGAAGCAACCCTGAAGGTAATTGATGTTCAGCCTTCACTTGTTGACAAGTTAAACACTTTCCCACAAAATTAGTTACTTTACGTTTCAATCCTGGCCACCAGTATAACTCACGAAGATCTCGATACATTTTATTCCCGCCTAGATGCATAGCATAAGGACTACTATGTGCCTCTCGCAGTATAGACTGCCTCAAATCGTTATTCCTCGATACACACACTCTCCCACGAAAACACAGTACTCCTTCACTATTCAACCCAAAATCTGAAGTTTCCCCATTCTCAACCTGACGGAAACGAAAAACCAGTCACTCATCCAACAAATGTTTACCTTAATCTATTCAGTCCACGTCGGTCTAGCTTGTAACTCAGCCAACAAACTGCCATCATCAAACAGGCTGAGATGAGCGAACATCGCTCTCAATTTAGATACAACCCTACGACTCAATGCGTCAGCTACCACATTAGCCTTACCAGGATGGTATTCAATCGAGCAATCATAATCCTTAAGCAGCTTTATCCATCTTCTCTACCTAAGGTTCAACTCTTTCTGAGTGAGGAGTTACTTAAGACTCTTGTGATCTGTGTAGATAATAGACATCTCACTGTAGAGATAGTGCCTCCAAATTTTTAGTGCGAATACCACTGCGCTAACTCCAAGTCATGCATAGGGTAATTCGCCTCGTGAGGCTTAAGCTGATGAGATGCATAGGAAACCACCTTACCCTCCTGCATCAGCACACAACCCAAATCAACGTGTGATGCATCACTATAAACAGTGAATTCCTTCCCAGACTCTGGTTGTATTAAAACAGGGGCCTCAGTTAGAACTTTCTTCAATTTGTCAAAAATTTCTTGCTGCTTATTAGTCCAGTTAAACGGTACCCCTTTACGCAATAACTTAGTCAGCAGTGTAGCAATTAAAGAAAACCCCTTAACAGAACGTTTATAATACCCCGCAAGACCCAGAAAGCTTCGAATCTCCTATACAGTCTTAGGTGGTTTCCAATCCAGTACGACTTCAATTTTTCAAGGATCAACCCTAATCCCCTCGGCAGACACAACATGAGCCAGAAATGTCACTTTTTGCAGCCAAAACTCACTCTTGGTGAACTTAGCATATAGTTGTTTCTCCGTTAAAACCTGCAGAACAATTCAGAGATGTGCATCATGCTCATCCTCAATTCTCAAATACACCAAGATATCATCTATGAACACCACCATGAACCGATCCAAGTAGGGTTAGAATACTCGGTTCATTAGGTCTATGAAAGCAACTGGTGCATTTGCCACCCCAAACGACATCACTAGGAACTCATAATGACCATAACGAGTCCTAAACGCAGTTTTATACACATAAACCTCCTTAACTTTCAACTGATGGTACCCAGAACAAATATCCATCTTGGAGAAAATTGAAGCTCCTTGCAACTTATCAAATAAATCATTTATTCTCGACAAAGGATACTGATCAAATAAATCATTTGAGTAGGCCTCTGAGGACAATCCTTAACTTTATGCTCCTTAGACCCACATCTGAAACATGCCCCAATCTTCTTCCAACATTCACCCAGATGATGTCTCCCATAGTCAGCACAAGGCTGTAGTCTAGCAACAATAACCCCAGCTCAGACTGACCCATCAAACCTGGTCTTCTGTTTAGGCCTTCCAGAAGAACTTGGGCTCTAAATCCCTCCTAAACCTACCACTATCTTTCTCACGATTCTGGCACTCAGAGCGCTTCACATCCTCGACAATTTTCGCCTGTTCAACAAGGGCAGCAAAATCTCACTCCCTCTGCGAAGCAATCAGGACTCGTAACTCATCCCGGAGACTGTCCTCAAAATGCACACAGTGCTCATACTTAGTTACCACTATTCCACGTGCATAGTCACTCAGTCGCAGGAACTCTGCCTCATATTTAGCCACAATTTTATTCCCCTGGACCAAACTCAGAAATTTCTTTCTTCGGGCGTATACATAACTTGCCCCACATACTTTCCTTAAAAAGCTGACTTAAAGAAATCCCACGTTAACCGATCGGCCTGTGTACCTTCTCTCACAGTAAGCAACCACTGATAGGCTTCATCTCGCAGTAAAGACACTACACCTTTTTGCTTCTGCTCAGTAGTGCAGTCGAGGTCATCCATTATTCTTTTCATGGCTTCCAACCAGTATTCAGCCACATTAGGGGCTACTCCAGAAATACCCCTAAAATTTTCTGCTCCATTCGATAAAAGTCATTCTGAAATCGAACCACGACCCATAGCACCTGTACTAGTCCCTACGACCCTTTCCAGTATGCGGAGCATAGCTTAGGATAGTGCGTCATCCCCAGCCGCTCGAACGTAAGATCCTGTCTCAGTCATTGATGAAGCTGGTGCCTCCTTAGCCCCAACATTAGGCATGTGGCCCGATGCCAAAGACTCAGCCTTAGCACTTCCTTGGCCTCTATCGTAGCCACGTGTACCCCTTCTACGAGTACCCTTAGTGCTCATATCGAATAACGAATAATCTGTTTACGAAGTTTTATGCATTAGTTAGTAGTTCCAGTAATTATTAACAGATGTCTTATGAGAAGCAATAATCAGAGTTTGTTTTCGTACCTCAAGTGTCGACCTACAGTTTTTGTTTTCCTACAGTCTCAAATTTCCCTAATTTCAAAGTTTCAGTTCAGTCCTACTATCTATAGCAACCTCTCAATATATTTTAGTTTAAGCAGTCTACTGTATCTAGAAACTTACTGATTCAGCGTTGGAGACTCAGTGTACAACACTTGTAACCTTCAAAAGTAATTCAAAACAATTTTCCAAAAATTTAGAAATTTTTAAAAACTTATTCCACAGCTGCGTTTTGCAACCTCGCTCTGATATCACTAAATGTATCACCCCAAACCTGTCCTGGACGTTATGGCCGAATCTAGTGTGTCACATAGAAGTGTCTCTCAATTTTGGACTTGTTGATAAAACTTGTTTCTTAAGTTCTTAAACCTCTTTATTAATGTTCAACTGAACAATTAACCAAATGTTTACCTTGTTAACTGCAAATGTTGTATTTAGTTGATTTAAAACGCGGAAGCATTTGAAATTCTAACACTTAAAGTTCATGTCTTTGAAAACATCAATTATTTTAAAAACTTGTTTTCACCTAACTAGTAGTTTAAAATATAAAGTAAAATCCCAGTTAAAATTTAAACCAAATTAAAGGCCTTATTAAAAAATCAAAACCCAACTTATTAATTAAAATAAAAATAAAGGCTAATGGTTACAGCATTGATTGTGTGGCCACCTCCGAGTCCCGTGCAACACTGAATCACTTATGGCTGAGGATTACCTGCACAGTTAAAAGGAGAAAGTGAGTTTACGAAACTCAGTGTGTAATCCTCTACCAAACAGTCAGCATACAACATGCAGTAACAGTCTGGGCCTGAGCCCTATTCAGTAGCAATATAGTGTGGGCCTTAGCCCATTACAATAACAGTGTGGGCCTTCACCCATTATAGTAATCATTACAATACAGTAATGCAACCCATCCCAGCCTAGCCAACACACCAATATTGCAGCAAAGCTGCCAGTAATAATGATACAGCAAAGCTGCCAGTAACAGTATATATGGCAAAGCCACCAGTATAGTATACTTACCCTATATCAGAATCCTAACCCCATGTAATATGTTATGTTATAAATCATAGAACAAATCGATCATACACTCATTTCAACTCATTTGGATATAACAGATATTTTACCCTATGGGGGTATTTCGATCATTTTATCCATCGAGGGTATTTCGATTATTTTACCCTTTAGGGGTATTTTGGTCATTTTACCCTTCAGGGGTATTTTAGTCATTTTATGCTTTGAGGGTATTTTAGTCATTTTACCCTTCGAGGGTATTTCGATCATATTACCCTTCGACCGTATTTCACTCATTTTACCCTTCGGGGGTATTTTGGTCATTTTACCTTTGAGGGTAGTTCGGTCATTTTACCCTTCGAGGGTATTTCAGTCATTTTACCTTTCGAGGGTTTTCAGTCAGTAGCCTATAACTCACATGTTAGGCTTACCGCTTGAGCGATCGCATGCTCGTATGGACTCAATCGCCGTGTTATCAACTTTTCAACTTTTCGCTGATCTACAGTTGTAATAAGTGATTTACACACCGGATTTGTGAAAACGCACCACAATCCACGAGCACCCAAAACCTAAATTTGACCAAGAATCTTATTTAAACATCTACGCAGTTATACCATCAATTGATCCTAAGTTGTTATGACTGCTCACTTACCCCAACTTGATCGAGTGAAAAGGAACGGTTCGCTTAACCAGAGTATTCATCAACCTTCGACCCTTTGAGAGGTTCCTAGGCACCAACTGAAAAAGGTAAGCACTTAAGTTAAACGATTAGGAAAACACCATTCTATTATACTTACCAATAACGCGCGAGAGAACGACTACCAAACATAAGACCTACGATCGGCCCTAGGGGATGAAAGGATTCGACAATTAGAGTAAATAAAAAGGAAAGAGTTGACTAGGGGAGAAACCGAAAAGATGAGAAGGAAAAGAAAAGAAGAGGTGGGGGAAGAGAGATGTGGAATTCGGCCTAAGGAAGAAAGAATAACGATTGGGGTTTGGAAAAGAAGAATAAGGAAGAAATCGACAAAGTGAAGAGGGGAAGAGGAAGGGAGCTTTCGGTAGAGAAGAGAAAAGAGGAGAAAAAGTTTAGCGAACAAGAAGAAAAAGGGAAGAGAGATTTGGCCAAAAGCAAAAAGTGAAGAGAGAAGAGAAACAGAAACGAACTTGAAACTTGGCAAAGTAAGCACCAATCGCAAAAATGTAAACTGAAATTGGCCAAAACTTCCAACTAAGAAAGAGGAAATGCACTTCAATACCAAAAGCCACAGAATGACCAACTCGGCACTAGTAATCCCCCTTAGCCTAATTTCCTAGGGTGCCAGAGTACCGTTTCGACACAACTCTCACATCTCAACAACTCTTCGATTTTCTCATCAAATCCCTCCCCCTTATCACTCCATCAATTTCTCCTCAACTCCCCCTATGACTAGTTCAAACTTCCTTCAGTAGTATTTCACTCGAACTCTACCACTTACATGGCTCAAGCAGAAAAATAAATACCCCATTGCACAACCTAGGACTTGAACCTTAGACCTCACAGTACACAACACACCACCTTGCCACTAGACCACAGGCTCTTTCTGTGACATAAAACCAAGACTAATATTTATAAAGCTTATAAACCAGCATCCAAATTCATTTAAGGGAAAAACTAAAAATTTTCCAAAAGCCAAGACTTGAACGCAGGCTTCTCAAACACTCCCAAACACACCCAAATCACTTAGCCATTAAAGCAAGCAAGCAATCAGTGACAAATCACGCAAAAATTAAAGACTTGAATTTTGGGGCATTACAACGTGACTATTAAAAGTGTTTGTACTTTGGTTTATTGCAGTGACTTATCCTCTTATTGCGAGTATTCTATTAATAGGTGTTTGTCTTTTGGTTAAAACCAAGGTATCAACCCCGGCAGTAGCAATTTCTCCGCTCATCGCAAGTACTATCTGAAAAGGTCACCCATTCGTTAAAAGTGTTTCTTCTTTTTTTTAAAAGTAGGGTATCTAACGCTAGTAGCGATGACTAATTCTCTCGCTGTAAGTGCTCTTTGAAAAGGTAAACAACTGAGCATGAAATGCTGATGCGAGTCCTAGGGTCAAATCTCTGATCCATGGATGTGATGGGCTTACAATACCTCAAGGCGCAATAACGAGGTCAAATGCCAAACAAATCAAATCAAGATTTAATGAGACCATACAAGACATTGTTACAAAGACCCTAGACACACATACGAGGGAAAAGAAAATCAAGATTCCCTTTCTTATTTTCAAAAAATTAAGAAACCGAATCTTGGTCTAATTACGCGATTTTGTGTGATTTCAAGAATAAAGAAAATCAATATTTTAAATCTTAGAATTCTTGGTCTCAGAAACTGAACCCTGAAGCCAATGCACGATGGTTACATGATGAGCTTAAACAAGCTAATTTTGGGTGCAAACAAATTAGAAGTCCAAGTTCTTGAAAATCGACCCATTTGGATGTCCAAAAGCCTATTATGAAATTTTAAGTACTTAGTTGAAAGTCATGTCAAAATGTCAAAAAGGCCATACTTGTAAACCTTCTTTTAATTTTTCTATCCAATTTTATTTAATAAGTGGATTAACAACTAGAAATTCGGCCCAAGAAACCTATTTAAACCCTTGGACTAAATTCTTATCATAATATACCCTTAGACATCTTGTAACAGCCCATTTTTCAGTAGTGTCGGAAACAGTGGTTTTGGGACCACAAGTCCAACAAGTCCATAATAATTATTAATTAATTTATACGAGTCAATTATATAGTTTTATATTAAATTTTGAATTGAAAAATTTTAGTTTATGAACAAATAGATAAAGGCAAATGGTTTGTTTTGAAAGTCGAGTGGTTTTCGAAAATGAAATATCCGGATCTCGTTTCTATAAACTGAGCCCGTAAATATTTTTATTAAATATTTACGGAGTGATTATTTTTGTGTATCAAAGTTTGATTCGAAAATTTTAGTGATTTGATAATTAATTAATTAAAAGGTCTAAATTGTAAAAGATATAAAACTTAATTGTTAATGAATTGTACTAATTAAATTGTTTAAAAAGGTAAAAGGGGAGGTTTTATGTTGTAATTAGTCCATAATGAAAGTAATGGACGGTGGGATAAGTGAATTTTTATAATTTTATGTTATAAATTTAACTTAATAAGTAAAATAAATATATTAATGAAATAAAACATTAAAATATTTTATCATCATCTTTATTTTTGTATTTCACCCACTGAATCTACAGTGTTACAACCTTCAAAGCATTCAGTCTTCTCTTTGATGCTTGAATGGTATGATTTCTTAATATGTTTTTTTTTATAATTTTTATGTTTTTGATATCGTTGGAACCCAGCCTAACTGACCCGTATCTCTGTTTTTGAAACTGTTAAAGATTTTGGATTCTTCCATTCATGGATATTAGTGTTATGGATGAATTTACCTATGTCATGAAGAAACAGACTGATTTGTAAATTAAAGACTTGAATTTTGGGGCGCTACAACGTGACTATTAAAAGTGTTTGTATTTTGCTTGATAGCAGTGACTTATCCTCTTGTCGCGAGTACTTTGTTAATAGGTGTTTGTCTTTTGGTTAAAACCAAAATATCAACCCTGTCAGTAGTAATTTATACACTCATCGCAAGTACTATCTGAAGAGGTCACCCAATCATTAAAAGTGTTTGTTCTTTTTTTTTAAAAAAAAACTAGGGTATCTATCGCTAGTAGCGATGACTAATTCTCTCGTTGTAGGTGCTCTCTGAAAAGGTAAACAACTGACCATGAAATGTTGATGCAAGTCCCAGGGTCAAATCTCAGATCCATGGATGTGATGGCTTACACTACCTCAAGGCCCAATACGAGGTCAAATGCCAAACAAATCAAAGCAAGATTTAATGAGACCATACAAGACATTGTTACAAAGGCCCTAGACACGCATACGAGGGAAAAGAAAATCAAAATTCACTTTCTTATTTTCAAAATAATCAAGAAACCGAATATTGGTCTAATTATACGATTTTGTGTGATTTCAAGAATAAAGAAAATCAATATTTTAAATCTTAGAATTCTTGGTCTCAGAAACTAAACCCTGAAGTCAATGCACGATGGATTACATGATGAGCTTAAACAAGCTAATTTTGGGAGCAAACAAATTAGAAGTCCAAGTTCTTGAAAATCGACCCATTTGGATGTCCAAAAGCCCATTATGAAATTTTAAGTACTTAGTTGAAAGTCATGTCAAAATGTCAAAAAGTCCATACTTGTAAACCATCTTTTAATTTTTCTATCCAATTTTATTTAATAAGTCGATTAACAAGTAAAAATTTCACCCAAGAAACCTATTTAGACCCTTGGAATAATTTCTTATCATAATTTACCCTTAGACATCTTGTAACAGCCCATTTTTCAGTAGTGTCGGAAACAGTGGTTTCGGGACCACAAATCCAACAAGTCCATAATAATTATTAATTAACTTATACGAGTCAATTATATATTTTTATATTAAATTTTGAATTGAAAAATTTTAGTTTATGAACTAATAGATAAAGGCAAGTGGTTTGTTTTGAAAGTCGAGTGGTTTTCGAAAATGAAATATTAGGATCTCGTTTATATAAACTGAGCCCGTAAATATTTTTATTAAATATTTACGGAGTGATTATTTTTGTGTATCGAAGTTTGGTCCTAAAATTTTAGTGATTTGGTAATTAATTAATTAAAAGGATTAAATTGTAAAAGATATAAAACTTAATTGTTAATGAATTGTACTAATTAAATTGTTTAAAAAGGTAAAAGGGGAGGTTTTATGCTATAATTAGTCCATAATGAAAGTAATGGACAGTGGGATAAGTGCATTTTTATAATTTTATGTTATAAATTTAACTTAATAAGTAAAATAAATATATTAATAAAATAAAACATTAAAAGATTGTATCATCATCTTTATTTTTGTAATTTACCCACTGAATCTACTGTGTTACAACCTTCAAAGCATTCAGTCTTCTGTTTGATGCTTGAATGGTATGATTTCTTAATATGTTTTTTATAATTTTTATGTTTTTGATATCATTGGAACCAGGCCTAACTAACACGTATCTCTGTTTTTGAAACTGTTAAAGATTTTGGATGTTGCCATTGATGGATATTAATGTTATAGGTGAATTTACCTATGTCATGAATAAACACACTAATTTGTAAATTGATAATGTTATTTAACCTTATCCTAGGTAATTGGAATGGAAAGTAAGTAAATGGAATCGTAAGTAAGTAAATGGAATGGTTCATCGTCTTAAAAAAAGGTTGATAACTAAGAAATACAATTTATAAAATCTTATTATGTTATGAATGAAAAGTATACGTGATGTTGAGGGATTTACTCATTTGTGAGTTGATGTTTATGCAATTTTATAAATCATATGGCATTGATATAGGTTTATAATTATCCTATAAAGTCCATTATTGAAATGAAGTATTATGTTTAAAGTTTCTAGGTGCTTACTAAACATTCATTGCTTACGTAGTTATTTTTCTTTACTTTAAAGATTATAGGAAGCTTAGTGGGTTGGAAGTTTGTCAGAGATATATCAAACTCTTCAACAATTATATCGATACTTTTTGATGTTTTAGCAAATGTTATAATGGCATGTATAGGTTGATATATGGTTAATGTTTAGTTGAATGTTAGTTGACGAGTTTGTCATGTATATGTCATTTTGGTTGATGTAATCTTGGTACTTTAGGCGCCATGTTGATGTTTGTGAATATGGCTAAGTTATGGTGCATGTTTGAGTGACTAAATGCTATGTTTTAGAAGTAGTATTGAATTATAGGAGTATGATAAAGATGTGGTAAGTATACATGTTTAGATGAATTTGTATGCTTGCTTTTGAGGTGCCTTATATGGCATATTGGTTGAATGGATTTGGTCATTTGAATTGATTATTTTATGCATGTTTTGCTAAGATTTTGAAGCTTTGAAGTTGTGCATAAAATGCTTTTAGTCATATATATTTGGGTTGGTAATGGGAATGGCTTGATTCTAGCCTATTTCATGTTCACATGGCCTAAGTGTAACAACCCGATTCTGGGCCTAGTCAGAACAGTGGTTTTGGGACCACAAATCTGACGAGAGAAAATATTATTATTATATTTTTATGGTCTACAATTTCACGAAAAAATTTCGTAAAATTTCGTTCGAAAATTTTGACGTTTGGGCACTCAATTTAGTCAAAAGGACTAAATTCTAAAAAGTTAAAAAGTTGAGTTCTACATGTTAGAGGTGTCCAATTGTTATGAAATTTTAAATTGGGGGTCCTTATGTGGCAATTAGATCGTTAGTTAATTGATGGACAAAAATGGGCATAGAATTAGTGAAATAGATTTTTTAAGGGTATTTTAGTCATTTGGTAAATAAATAGAATTAAATGGGAAAAAGATGGCAAAATATGCTCATCTTCTCCATGGTGAACGAAATCAGCAAGGGGGAAGCCATATTTAGGGTTTTCAAGCTTCCAAGCTCCATAGTAAATGATTCCAAGCCCCGTTTTTAATGTTCTTTACGTTTTTAGAGTCCTGGTAACTTGATTTGTGGTCATATTTGGAAAAATAGTCATATGTGAAATGTGTTTATTTTGCTATTTTATGGTAGAATATGAAGCTAGAAATTATGTTAAACAACTTTTTCTAAGCGATTTTAAGTAAAAACGGGTAAATTGACATAATCGGTAAAAATATTTAATGTTCATAAGTGTATGTTAGAGTGATAATTTGATGTCGCCATAGAAGGAAAAAGTGTTCATCATGTTGTAAAACATAAGAATAAGGAGTGAAATTTAATTTTTGAGTTTGGGGACAAAAATGTAAATATGCAAAAGTTTGGGGACAAAATCGTAATTTTGTAAAAGGTTGAGTCGAGGACTGTTTTAATAAATGTGAATGTTAAACAAGCTCAATTTACTGTTATTGATCAAGAAAGACGAGAAGTCAATCTTAATCGAGGAAAAGAGAAGGTTGGGGATTAAATTGCAAAATCTCTACATTTTGTATCGAGGTAAGTTGTATGTAATTAATACATTATTATAATTATTTTTGTTATATTTCTTGACAATATATGCGAAAGGGGTTGAATATGAAATAGTTATATTAAAGTTAGAAATTTGAAATTGATAGTTGATTTGTTTAAAATCAGCTTGGTTTATGGATATACCAACTGCAAGTAGTAGTTAAAGTGATTCAAATCAAATTATTAATTTGGTTATGGAGTTGAGTGGAAAGATTGATATTATAATGTGTTATGGAGAGATTGTAAATTATTGGGAAGTAAGAATCTTTGTGGAACTGTCGGAATGGTAAAGATTTGAATAAGGTATTGATGAACACGTGTGTAGTACTCTGTGAAGGCTACTACGTGTATCGATAAATAATGGTCACATGTGTAGTACTAAGTGAAGGCTACTATGTGTACATAGAAGTTTTGGTAACGTGTGTAGTACTGTGTGAAGGCTACTATGTGTATCGATGAATGATGAACACATGTGTAGTACTAAGTGAAGGCTACTATGTGTACCGAAAAGCTTTGGTCACATGTGTAGTACTATGTGAAGGCTACTACGTGAACCATAAAATTTGATCATGTGTATAGTACTATGTGAAGGCTACTACATGAATCGTAAAACTTCATCACGTGTGTAGTACTATGTGAAGGCTACTACGTGTAACAAATGATAAAACTAACATGGGTAGTACTGTGTGAAAAACCCCAAATATTTGTTGTTATACCGACATGTTCAATGAGATATGAATATGTGATTGGAATGTGATAAGTTGCAAAAGAGTGACTGAAGTGATGAAGTCTTGTATTGTGTTATAAAATAAATGGTTCAAGTGCTATGTGAACGAGGGATGTTGGAATAGAATAGATTTGGACAGTGACAGTGATGTTAGTTTGAAAAATCACCAAAAATTATAGAAATTTAGTTAGTGATTGACATGAAATTAAAGCTTAATGAGTCTAATTTCACATAAAACAAAAATAATGGCCAAAGGAGTTATATATTTTGAGATAATTGGAATTTTAGTGAGACACGTTCTGGATGATTTTGGAAATCCTCTGTTCTGAATTTCGAAAATCACTAAAAATTGTAAAAAATAATTATGTTTTTAAATTTACATTCTTAAATTTATATTTTGAGTCTATTTTCAAAAAAAAATAAGGGGGAACATCATTTGAATTCTGTACTAAGAGATAACTGACTTTTAGTGAAGAGAGGTCGGAAGTGTCAAGCAGTGAAACAGGAGAACATTTAGAGAATAAACTGTACTAATTGGCTGAACCAAAAATTATGAAAATTTTATGGTACGAAGGTATATGAGTATAGTTCTAGGGAAAATTTACATATCTTAATTTGGAGTTTCATAGCTCTGGATAAAAATAATTTAGTGACTGTGGCGCAGAAAAACAAATTGCTGGAATTTGAATAAACAATAGATTTATGTGTGATAAAAAATATATTTTATATGGTATCATGCTAGAAATCTATTTATCAATTACATACATACTTACTAAGCCATATGATTACTCCTCTTTATTTTCCCTTGTTTTATAGTGATATCAATCAACTTGGAAATTTGACGGGGTTAGAACATCATCCACACTATCATCCTCATCTTTTGGGTATTTTGCAACCAATACTTGGAAATTGTTTTCTTTAAACTATTAACAAAGTAGTTTAGAATGTTGTGGATGGATAAATTGTGTCTGATCATATAATTGTATTTGGTTGAAATATTGAAATGGCTTGAAATTGTGTTTTGAAAATTTGCAGGAGGAATTGAATGTTTATGAAAAGAAATTATGTCAAAATTTTTGTAAAAAAAAAATTCAGATCGTTTGATAACACTTTTTACTTTGTTTCGATGATGAATACGGGTAAGAGGTGTTGCACTAAGATACGGGCGTGTGACTCAGAGTGTGTGACGCACGACTATGCAACACGATCATGTGTCCCCTGTAGGTTTTAAGGTTTGCAAGTCAGGTTGTTACATGGCCTACCAAACGGCCTGACACACGGGCGTGTGAGGCCATTTTGAGAGTTACAAGGCCTGGCACACGGGCGTGGGGCTTGGTCGTGTGACCCAACTTCAAAAGGTACACAGACTAGGAAACAGCCGTATGTCCCTATTTCGATTGTTACACGACCTGAGACATGGGGGTGTGTCTCTGCCATGTGAGTCACACAGCCTGGCAACACAGCCGTGTGACCCCTGCAGTCCAAAAATTCTAACTTTTTCATGAAATTTTTGATTAATTCCAATTTAGTCCTAAATTATTTCTATTGTATTTGTAGGGCCTCGAGGGCTCGGTTCAGGGATGGTATGCATGTAATGAATGATTTATGCTATGATATGTTGATGTATGAGATGTGTGTTTTAAAGTCATGTTTTTACGATAATTCTTTGTAACCCTAATTCGACGAAAGATACGGGTTATGTGTGTTATAAGACCTAATTTTAGGGCCTTACACATATCACATGCATGGGGTTGGGACATGTGTAAGGAGGAAGTATTGGCAGTTTATTTGCATCACTGGTGGCTTCTCCATATTACTTGCAGCTTGTTTGCACTACTTGCAGTTTATATACATTACTAGTGGCTTGACCACATTACTAGCAGCTTGTCTGCATTACTGGTGGCTTGTTCATAAATTTGAGTGTTTGGATGGATGAGTCCTAGGGAACTCAATTTTGGAGTGTAGCAGTGATAGGTAGGATGGTTTTAAAGAAATTTGCATAACTATTTTATAAAATTCGCATTGGCATGATCATGTGCATAAAGAAAATTGATTAATTTGTATGAAAAAGATGCGATCATTGTTACTTGATTTGTATACTGAATTTTGACATATTACTTGAGTTAAGACTCGTACTAAGCTTTATAGCTCACTCCCCTTTAGTTTACTTATTTTGCAAGTAACCCCGAGGTTAGGATTCGTTGACAACATTTGGAGGAGTTTCTCAGAATTCTTTTTAAATTAAAGTAATTAAAGTTTAGCTTAATATTTTTGTTATTTTGGGATTGTAATAACTTTGAGTATGGATTGTGGCATGGGAATTTACTGTGGGGATTTTTCATTTTGGTTTGCATGAATTGCTTGCATGACATTAAGTTTTAAAAATAGCATAACTTTGTATTTGATTAAGATTATGCATGGAACTTGGTTTTTATTAAACTTGACAAAACCACTCGTTTTCGTTTCGACAATGAAAATATGCCAATATAACATTCTTTTCGTTGCAAAACTGAAAAATGAGTTCTTAATAAAATTAGACTTAGTTTCAAAATTTATAATATTTACAAATGAGATTTCTAAAAACATTTGATTTTATGAATTTAACATTGTTTTCTTAATAGTGACAAATAGTCAAGTTGTTTAGTTTTGATTACATAAACGAATGATTTTGAAATATGATTGAAATTATGAAATATTTGAATAGCGGTCCAACTTTTACAAATACATAAAATATTGAAATAATTTATTTATAAAATTCTCGATTTCACTAGTTTTAAATGATTTACACGAATGGTTCAAAAAGTATGTTCGAAAAATACGAAAGACTTTCTTGGCCATTGATAACTATTGAAAACATTTATATTTAAGGCCTCTACATGGAATTAATTATTTGAAATTAAGTGAATACTTCTACATTTTTAGGATAATTTTAGAACATTATATAACAAAGTTTGGATTAAGCTACATTAGTCATTATCTATTATTTTTGTCACTTAGGGAGGAAAGGTGTGGTTGTGTGTGAATACAGGTACAGGATGAGCAAGAAGATGAAAAGAGAAAATAAGGGAAGTGAAACATTGCGATGAAAATTGACAAGAATGATTACCAATTGCCTTGGAAATTCCTAGAAAATAACTCGGCACTCTATCCACGTCACTCTCATCTAGCTGGACGTGTACAAGAAAAACCAACCTAAAAAAGGGAGTGAAAAATGTGTGCTGAGATGGAATGGGTCTACCTAATAAAAGAAAGAGAGAGAAGAAGAAAAGGAAGGAGAATTTGTGTGAGAAAGAGACTAGTGACATCAATCCTCTCTCTACACAAAGAATACACTCTATTGGAGAATTCCAGAGAAAGAAGGCTAGCAACTACAGAAAGCAGAATAGAGACGTAAAGAAGGGAAAGAGACATCTCTCCTAAATTCACAAACAATTGGAAGATAGAAGAGAAGCTGGAGTGTGGCAAGAAATCCTGCAGTTCTGCCTTTAGTTTTCCTGATTTCTGTGATTCAACTTCTTTAAAATGTTGATGAATGATTTAAATTCGGTGTTTACTTTTCCACTCATGAACTAAATCTTTTCTGGGTTGGATTTATTTGGGTGGATGTTTATGAATTTAATGTTTATGGTTTGAATTTGCCTATATCACTTTTTCAATCAATTTATGCAAATTTTTAATACATGCATGCAAGCTATAGACATAGTTGATTGTATGTTGTGTTCATAGATGTATTTTTATTTCTAAAAAGGTTAAATATACTGGATCTAAGATCGTATGATGCAAGAGAATATTTGATAGAATACTCATAGCACTCTAGACATAGATGTTGCGAATTATGAAGAGAAGATTGTTCATTGTAGTTATTAATCCAGAGTTCTGTAGACATACAGTAACTCAGATTTCTAGCTTAAATCTAGCTATCGAAAGAGGTAGGTTATAATAGTAATTCTCTGAGTAGTTGATTAGAAAATGTTTTACCATGACATTATTTTGATATGAACATTTCAACTAAATAATTCCAGCCCTGTTCATTCAACAACAAAAATTTCCTTTGCCTTTCTCTGTAATTTGCCCTACATTTTATTTGCCATATAGATTTTTTGTTTTTAGCATTAAATTACATAATTCATTATATCAGTTTCTTCTTCAATTTAAAAGTCTTTCCTGTTATTTAGCATAGTAAATAGGATTACAATAACTTAATCAATTTCCTACCAATTTTTGATCCATGTGGAGACGATACTTACTTATCACTTTATTACTTGAATGACGTGTACACTTGCACAATTGGATTAGTTATTTAGATGCAACAAGATTTTGGCACCATTGTCAGGGACCGACAACATTGGTGACAATTTTGATTTGTTATTATTTTCTGTTATTAGTATTTTATTTGATTTCCTAGGTTCTGTAATAGTCCATGAGAAGAAATATTCAATACGATACAAAATATTATTTTGATCCTGAGATTGAAAGGACATTAAGGCAAAGAAGGAAAGCGTTAAGAGAAATGGAGAGGACTATAAATGATCTAATCAGAGATAATCAAGTACTCCAGAATGAAAGGAATGTTGATATTTCTCGAATCTTAGAGGACAGAGATAGACCCATTAGAGAACATGTAGTACCTTCTTTGGGTGATCTATGTGCAGGAATTGTTAGGCCACATATTCGAGCTCAACGCTTTGAACTAAAACCAGTAATGTTTCAGATGCTACAGATAGTAAGGAAGTTTAGTGGTTTACCAAATGAAAATCCCAGATTGCACTTGAGACTTTTCCTTAAAGTCTGGGATTCATTCAAGCAGTAAGGTGTTCCTGAAGACGCCCTCAGATTAAAATTATTCCCTTATTCATTGCGAGATTGTGTCAAATAATGGTTTAATACATTACCATCAAGTACGGTGGCATATTGAAATGAACTGTGTTAGAGATTTTTGCTTCGGTACAATCCTCCCAACATGAATGCCAAGTTAAGGAATGATATTAAATTGTTTAGACAATATGAAAATGAGACATTATACGAAGCATGGGAGCAGTTCAAGGAATTAATTAGAAAATGCCTGATGCATGGTTTTCAGCATTGGACACAAATAGAGATGTTCTACAATGGATTACATGCTCATACACGAATGGTGGTGGATGCGTCTGCTAATGGGACTTTCCTTGACAAATCCTACAATGAAGCATACGAAATTCTGGAAAGGATAGCAAATAATGATTCTCAGTACCCTATCACAAGAGTTGGTACTGGTAGAAGATTTACTAGATGAATGGGACTTGATGAAATTACATCGAAATTCTGGAAAGGATAGCAAATAATGATTATCAGTACCCTATCAGAAGAGTTGGTACTGGTAGAAGATTTACTAGATGAATGGGACTTGATGAAATTACATCGTTAATAGCTCAGGAATCATCTTTAACAAATGTGATTAAAAATCTGAAAAGATCCTCTGTACTGTAAGAGATGAAGATTGGGGAACTAGCATGTGTATACTATGGAGAAGACCATGTTTTCAATGAATGCCTATCCAATCTAGCCTCTGTGTATTACATGGGAAATTTTAATTATAGCAACAACAACCCCTACTCCAACACCTACAATCCAGGGTGGAAGTAACATCCAAATTTCAGCTGGAGTAATCAGGGAGATACCAGCACTGTTAGTAGAAAGAATGTGGCCGGTGTGCCACCTGGACACAGTCAACCAATGCCACGAAAAAATGTGCAACAAAGTTTGTCATCTTCAACATCAGCTGTGTAAGTTTTATTAAAAGAGTATATGGCTAACTATGATGCAATTATTTAGAGTCAATCAGCTTTCTTAAGAGCTCTGGAGAATCAAGTGGGACAAATTGCCACTACATTAAGCTCCAGAAAACAAGGAGCATTGCCTAGTGACATAGAAAGTTCTAGATCTCATGGAAAAGAACAATGTAAAGCCATAACACTTTCGAATGGCACTCAGCTGCCAAGATTTGTGAATGATGCTTTGCCTAAGGGAAGTTTCGATGTTCCTAGAAGCCCAACCTTCAAACCAGAAGTGAAACAAACTACAAATGATGGGAGTAGAAAAAATCACACAAAAGCAAATTCATATTGTCGAGCAAATACAAATACCATGGAAAGGCAACCCCAACAAATGGAAGGAAGGCCACTGCCACCTTTTCCACAGCGTTTCCAAAAGTCGAAAGAATATGCTCAATTCAAGAAATTTTCGGACGTCTTGAAGTAATTACACATTAATATACCTTTGGTGGAAGCATTAGAACAAATGCCTAACTATGTGAAATTCATGAAAGATATCCTATCCAAGCAAAGAAGGTTAGGGGAATTTGAAACTATTGCACTTACTGAAGGGTGCACAGTAATGCTAAAGAACAAATTGCCACCAAAATTGAAATATCCAAGGAGTTTTACTATACCGTGTTCGATTGGAAAATATTATGTAGGCAATGCTTTATGTGATTTAGGTGCCAGTATCAATCTAATGCCTATGTCTATTTTCAGGAAACTTGGGATAGGAAAGGCAAGACTTACTATAGTCACACTGTAGTTGGTAGAACATTGATTGATGTACAAAAAGGTGAGTTCACCATGAGGGTTAATGATCAGCAGTTGACATTTAATGTATTTGATGCTTTAAAGTGTGCAGACCCAGATGAAAAATGCCATGCTATAGAATTTGCTGACATTGTAATTTAGGAAGAATTTGTAAAACATACGCAAAACAATTTTTAATGTAGACTCTGTCTAATTAAATGAAGCAGATATGACTGAAGAATCTAAAGAACTGATGGAAAATCAACAATTTGAAAACGGATACAGAAGAAGCTTTGAATCATTAGATTTATCAAGTCACTCTTTTAACCCTCCTCGTTTATCAATTAAGGATCCACTGGTTCGAGATTTAAAACCATTACTAGTGCATTTAAAGTATGCTTATTTGAGAAAAAGTAATACATTGCATGTAGTTATTTTTTTGAGCTTACAACAGACCAAAGGACGCAATTACTGGAGGTTTTAGAGAAATTCCAAAAAGCTTTAAGATGGTCAATTGTGGATATCAAAAGAATTAGCCCAACAATCTTCATGCAAAAAATAATACTTGAAGATTGCCATGGCAAATCTACTGAGCAACAGAGGAGACTGAATCCTATCATGAAGGAAGTAATTAAAAAGGAGATTATTAAATGGTTGGATGCTGGAATTTTATACCCAATTTCTGATAGCTCTTGGGTGAGCCCCGTTCAATGTGTACCCAAGAAAGGAGGAGTCACAGTAGTCAACAATGATAACGGCGAACTCATTCCCACACATACTGTCACTGGTTAGAGAGTTTATATGGATTAACAAAATCTCAACAAAGCAACGAAGAAGGACCATTTCCCTTTGCCTTTTATTGATCAGATGCTGGAGAGATCAGCAGGGAAAGCCTTTTACTATTTTTTAGATGGCTACTCAAGGTACAACCAAATTTCCTTATCTCCTACTGATTAAGAAAAAACCACATTCACATGTCCTTTCAGAAAAAATTTCTTTCAAAAGAATATCATTTGGGTTATCTAATGCCACGACAACATTCTAGTGTTGTATGATGGCAATATTCTCCAGCATGGTGGAGAAATTCCTTGAAGTATTCATGGATGATTTCTCAGTGTTTGGTGACACTTTTGAAGATTGTTTAAAAAATTTGGAGTCAGTACTTTGCTGATGTCAAGAAACAAATTTGGTACTGAATTGAGAAAAATGCCACTTCATGGTTTGTGAAGGAATTGTTTTGGGCCACAAAATTTCATAGCAAGGAATTGTCGTCAACAAAGAAAAAATAGAAGTCATTGAAAAGTTGCCACCACCCACTTAGTGAAAGGAATCAGATGCTTCCTTGGGAATGATGGATTTTACCACCGCTTCATGAAGGATTTTTCTTATATATCAAAGCCTCTATGTCAATTGTTGGAGCAAAACAGACCATTTCATATATCACTTGGTACAGTTGATTGCTTAATGCCTATTTACAACGTAACATATAGAACTTTAGTAGTCTAACAATAATAAATTTAAAATCTCTTATCACCATGCTAAATTTCTTCATAAACATAAGCAACCTATGTACATGCTTCTAACCAATCACTTGTATCTCTAAAAGCTCAAGCATACAAAAGAAAATAATAATCAAAGAAAAATATAAAAATAAATTTTCTATGTTACCCACCACACTTTAGTTGACACATTGTCCTCAATGTGTAGCCCCTAAAAAGATAAGGAAAGAAGTTACCTGATTGATCGTGGTTGCTCCAACTCCTATTGGTGGGTCATTCTTCCTTTGCTCGTATAAAGTTTCAATTGTTTGTGTCTACTTCATGTTGGGTTCCTAAATAGAAAAATCAAATCCAAATGCAGTAGAACTAAAAAAAAATCTACTTATTAATCCTACTCCTACATAGTCTAAATTAGAATCATTAATGCAAGTCTTTCTAAAAAAAGTGCTCAATCATCCTCCTCCTCATCCCAATGTGTCGACCGCGTCATTTCCATCGGGCCTTTGCCCTTTCATTTGACATGTGTTTGGTGAGAGCTCCCACCCGTTGAAGGTGCACGGCGAGTTGGGCTTTGTATAGGAGGCCCTTTCGGTGTAGAAAACTGTGGCTGAAATGTTACTTCGTATTCGTTCTCCGTACTAGGGTACTCTTGAGAAACACCTTCCTCCTTAAGATTATCCCCCTCATCCTGATGAGTCATAGTTGACTTGAACATATCCAGGGGATAATTCACACTGCGTAACCTATTCATCATTGCAAATTGCTAGAGTTTCAGACTTGTTTCTTGCATCCACCGAATCATCCCATCAAGATTCTCCTCTAAGCTCTTGTTGCTTCCTCTTCGAACCATGGCCTTCTCTTTCCTTTTGAGCGATAATGGAACGTCCATCTTTTCTTTCCTCCTTTGGTTCCATTCTGTAATTTGCTTTCGCTAAAGCTCAACATATTACATATATAATATGACACCACTTATGCTCTTTGTTGGCTTCATGAATTGTTCGTTGTCGCTCATTAGAACTTTGGCATTTCTATATAATGCTATCACTAAATGAGGGAAGTAAAGTCCAGATTTTTTTCTTTCACGTAGCATTTCATTTCTCTAACAATCTACCATCCTGTGCAAATCTATTTACACTGCAAAATGCCATATAACAAAATAGCTCAGATGACATTAACGTTAAAAACTTTTAATGTGGGTGCAATCCTGGTACAAATGAATTGCATCCACATTTTGGCAATTGGAAACATTATTGTTTTATTGAAGATTGTTGGCATCTCAGTGTTCTGTCTATAGTGCCAAGTCCCCCTACCTTGACTCAAATACTTTATGACATCCTCCATATCAATATTTTGCAATCTATCCAAATCTATTTTATTAGTAAAATCTTTTTCATAAAAGAGGATTTCATGAAATTCACAAATATCACTAGGATATAAGGATACTTATTTCCCTCGGACTATGACAATAGTCACATATACCTCTGTCCTATCCCATACTATCTGGTGTTTAAGGGAGGCATAGAATTCATGGACTATATAGGGACCACCACATTATTTTTAGGAGTGACACGTAATCGCTTCCATTGATAGCATCTAATCAACATCCAATTTTTTTGCAAAGAGCCGTAAAGGGTTCGACGTAGCACCCTTAACCCATCTCTATCACAGAATAGGGTTACAGATCATTACTCGATAAACATAATATAAAAAATAAATTTCCAAACATTAATATAAACATAGCATAATCCATTCATTTACATGCAGATAGTCCCTTAACTGAGCCTTCGATGCCTTAAAAACACTTTAGAAACAATTCAGGACTAAACTCAATTTCAGTACAATGTTTCATCCTCAAGTAGACATGCAATCAAAACAAGTAAATCGAATTTTAGAAGATATGCTACAATGTTTTATTCTTGAGTTTGAGGGTAGTTGGGAAAAATATCTACCGTTAGCTGAGTTTGCTTATAATAATAGTTACCAATCTAGTATTAAAATGGCACTGCTTGAAGCTTTCTATGGAAGAAAATGTAAAACGCCATTGTATTGATCCGAGCTAAGCGAATCAAAAATGGTAGGGATTGATTTGATTCGAGAAACTGAAGATAAATTTCAAATTATTCGAAATTGTTTGAAAGTTGCATCTAATAATTAGAAGTTGTACGCAGATTTGAAAAGCAAATATATAGAGTTTTATGTTGGCGATCCAGTATTTTTAAAAGTTTCTCTGTGGAATAAAGTGCTACGATTTGGCAAGAAAAGAAAGTTGAGCACGATATTTATCAAGTCATACAAGATTACCGAAAGAATCAATCTTGTTGCTTACATATTATCTTTACCTCCTAAACTCAAGAAAATTCATAACATGTTCCACGTTTCAATGCTAAAAAGGTATAGATCTGCTCCTTCACACGTGATTCCTTGTAGTGAAATTAAATTAAAGCTAGATTTGATGTATTTTGAAGAACTAGTGAAATTTTTGGCTCAGGAAATCTAAGAACTTCAGAATAAATGAGTATCAATGGAGAAAGTCTATTTGCATCGGCATGGTACTGAAGAGGCTACCTTGGAAATCGAGGAATCGATGAAACTACAATCTCTGAATCTATTTTCAAGTAACAATTTCATCGAGGTAACAATTTCGACGAAATTTCCTAAGGGGAAGAGTTGTAACAACTCGCTTTTCAGTGGTGATGAAATAGTGGTTTCAAGACCATAAATTTCTATTGTGTTGGCTCATAAATATTATTTATATAATATTTACAAAGTCATTAGAGTCGTATTAAAATTTTGTTAATAAATTTTAAAGTTTAGATAGCTAATTAAAGAAAAAGAATTAAATTGAAATAGGTGAAAAAATTAGTAATTATTTCATTTAGATGATTAAATAGTTTAATAACTAAATAAAGAAGGACTGAGGTGGCAATTAGCCCTAGTCAGTATGGTTGGACACCAAATGGTGTCAAAATGATTAATTAATAGGTGTTTAATGGCAAACTTGTAATTAAATAAAAATTAAACTAAACAAATTAAAACAAATTAGACATATTACTTGATTCTTTCTCTTCAACCTCTTGTTGAACCCACCATTGGAGACTAGGGAGCTTCGATCACTTTCTTAGCTTGCATGGATGGAAATTGATTCATTTTCTTGTAATTTTTATGTTTTTGAGATTGTTGCAACTAGGTCATGCTAGTCCGTACCTTTGTTTTTAGTCTGTTAAAAAGTTTTAAAGTTACCATTGATGAATCTTTGTTGTTTGTGATGATAATATATATTTGAAGATTTGATTGTGATATTTGGTTGTTTTGTGAAGTGATTTTTATTAGATTTTGGTTTAAGGATTAAATTGTTAAAATGTTAAATTTTCAAGGTTTGATGGTGAATTTGATGTGAATTAGGGACTATTAAAGTGCCTAGAATAATCAGATGTAATTTTATTCTTAGAAACTGGTTAATTTGATGAATTTTCGGGTTAGAGGACTAAATTTCAAAAGCTATAAAAGTTTAGGAAAAATGTGTACTTAATGAAAATTTAAGAGTCATATATATTGAATGGAATGTGGAATGTGTACACAATTAATATATATTGTGTTTAATTATTGTATGCGTCAAGATTTAAATAAAAAAGACAATAACCGAGGAAAAGGGAAAATTGCAGATTAGTTTCTACGTGTTGGTTTGAATCGAATAGAAAACTGTTCATAGTTTTTCGAAACGTAAATGAATTTCTACTTGTATTCTTATATTATAGTTCTTTAATTAAATTTTTATAGATAATTATAGAATGAATGCACATTCGTGCCCCTATTTGTACTTCGGTACCCCTGAATGCACATGCGTGCCCCTGTTTGTACTTCGGTACCCCTTAATGCACATATGTGCCCTTGTTTGTACTGCAGTACCCCTAAATGCACATACGTGCCCCTATTTGTACTTTGGTACCCCTGAATGCACTTCCGTGCCCCTGTTTATCTCCAGTAACTCTGAATGATATAGTATAGGAACTATATTTAATTGTATTTAGATGAAATGTTATACTATGTCCTTACTAAGCTTTGTAAGGTTACCGATTCTTATGAATTGTTTTATAGATAATCGTTACTAGCATTTTAGAAGGATCAATCAACCAACTCACACTATTCATCTTTGTTGGTAGTTTTTGTATCTCCTAGAGTAATTGAATGTATATGTTTATATAGATGAATATGTGGTTTAAATTTATAGGATGTTATGTAATGGTGATTTGGACGTTTATGTTGATTTTGTAATTGCAATTTCTTATCAACGTATGTCATTTTGGTCACTTATAAGTGCATGTATATAAGGTTATTTTGGTATGATTGAAATGGCTTGATAATGGTAATTTGTGGTGTGTTTTGGCACTTATTTGAGCTAGGTTTTTATGCAAGAAATGATGTAAGGTTGACTTGATTTGGTAAATGATGTTTGATGCAATTGTGGTGCCTTTGAATGGAACATTGGTTAGGTAATTTAGGATGATTGAAATGGCATGTTTATGTATGTTTGAATGGTGTTTGAATCCCTTAAATGTGTGCTTATATGGTTTAAGTGATTAGGTATGAAATGAACTTGTAATGGTTTGATTTTAGATACATTTTAGGGACACGGCCTAGCGACACGTTCGTGAGTCATCTGAGAGTTTCTTAGTGTACAAGGTAGTGAGTTACACAGCCTAGCACACGACCTAGCACACGGGCATGTGCGGCTACTCAGAGAGTTACACGCCTGGCGCAGGTGCGTGTAACACGGCCGTGTGACCCTACTCAGTGAGTTAAACGGGTGAGGACTCGGGTTAGGACACGACCGTGTGTCCTTTGTTCGAAACTTACACAGCCTAGCCATACGGCCATCTGACCCCTATTTCCAATTTTTGCATATTTTTCCTAAACTTTCCAAGTTATTTCAAATTAGCCCCGAATTCCTTCTAAACTATTTTTATGGCCTCGACAGCTCGATTTAGGGATAAAGTGCATGAGATTGGATGGATTATGATATTTTTAATCTATTTGAATATTCTGATGTTAATTGTTCTTGATTATATGGTAATGCTCCGTAACTCTAATCTGGTGACAGAGACGGGTTAGGGGAGTTACATGGTGTGTGCACGTGGCTAGGTGTTGGACATGCTTGGTGCATGTGGCTACTTGATAGTAGTAGATGATAGGTTTCGCACTACGGAGGGTAGATGGTGTTTAAAGATGATGGAGGAAAAGGTATATGAGAAGGTGGTATTTAACGGGTGAGTATGGGGTGTTCAACTCAAATTCTTAGAACAAAATAATAATAAAATATAAAAATTCTAACCTAATCAAGCTTAATAACAATTAATAAAATATATTAATGTATTAATTATTATTATCTTATTTATTAAGAAATAAAAAATCTTAGGTAAAATAATGAACAATTCTAATCCTATACAAGGTTAATAACAGTTTATATATATTATATAAAAAATATGTATATATTAGTTGGTATCATCCTATTTATTAAAAATAAAAATTAAAAACCTTTATTTTAGCTGTTTTAAAATAATTAGAGAGATGAAAGTTTGTTAATTAAAATAATTAGAGATGCGGAAGTATGTAATTTTTTTGTAAAATTGGTAAGTATTGTGTGTAGTAACACTCGAGATCTGGAGCCAACGAATCAAGTCGGGTTAAGGGCGTTACAATAAATCACCTTTACCCACCTATTCTTTGGCATATCATCTAGTAACCATTTAAGCAAATAGACGTACAAGTCAGACTACTCATCAAGATACCATTTTCATAATCATTGCCATCACACACATATATATACATATGATTCTCAAAATGCCAAAAAAGTCTAAACTTAACATTACATAACCATATGACACCTTAGGTACATGTCATGACCAAAATAGAATCATCACCAACACTTGAGACCAGGATTATTGCTTGATGCAGAGTCGACGATCAAATCATAAAGTACCTAATTTGTGAACAAAAAATAAAATCGTACATTGAGTATAACTTAGTGATATTTCTATAATCCGAACATTAATACCTAACATAAGTAATTAAGATGCATAAATTAAAATAAGTGATGATATGCAACATAACAAGTCAATTATGCCAATTCACATATTCTTTGATCACAACCAACAAATTTTACCAATACTAAGACATGGCAATTACATTTTATATGTCATTTGATAACTCAATTCATGTAATGGCACCTTCCATTTCAATTTCAAAATCCATGAGTTTATTGAACATAATCTATCAATGCTCTCAACTCAGTCCACAATTTAATAATTCATTCCACATTTCACTTCCATTTCTCATCCATTTGTCATTCCAATATAAAATATTTCAATTTTACCATTTGTTTCCCTATTAACAAAACTTAGTCTTGGATTGATAAATGGATCCAAACAACACACCAGTTTGGCACCCAGTGCCTTATCAGATAAATCTGAAGCAAATAGTTACACCCATCACTATCAATAAGTTTGGCACCTATGTCTTATCAGTATAATCGAAGCAAATTCACACCCAGTGCCACATCGACTCATAGTCAAAGTAACCCTAAACTCTTCCTATCTTATGGCATGCCAGCTATATCCAATTCTTCCCAAATAGTTAATAGGATATTCATTACTCAATTTATTATCTGTCTACATCTCATTCCACATATATATATTCATTATTTAAATCATTCATCCATATTCATGACAACATCAATAATCTTTATATGCATTAAATTACATATTCATAAGAACATATACATTTTTCACATGATTTAAATTTAGTCCTCCCTAACCATATTGAATTCAAATCAATCCCAAAATAGATCATCATAACAAAATGGCTCACTGTAAGTTCTTACCATGCAACAACAGTTCATTATGAATCAACTTTATCTTTTCCTTTCTTTTTTTAGGAATCTGGGTCGACATTAGCTACGGATTTAAAAAAAAGATATTTCATCACTATTCAACCATTTTCACATTCAATTTCTAAATTATGAAACTTTTTCATTTTATTCAATTTAGTCCCTAAAATTAAGACTAACATAACTTTGAAATTTAACACTCAATTTTTATACCGATTTCTCTCTAGGCTTAATTTAACTTCATATTTTTTTATTTCTACCACAATTTTTTTAAATTTGTGGAATTTAGTTCCTATTGTACAAAATCATCAATTGACTTTACAATTTAGTCCTTTCTCAACTCCAAACTTAAAATCTATCAAAATGTCACCAAAAGCTTCAACTATGTAACAATGGTAACATCCCCAAAATGTAATAGTATTAAAAAATATAACATGGGTCAGCTTGCTCGAGCTCTTGGCATTCCGAAAACATAAATATAATAAGAAAAAGACTAAATTGAACTAACCAAATTAAAGCTTAAATGTTTGCAGCCCTAGCCTTGCGTTGAGCTTTTCTTCTCACTAAATGTTTTCGGTTGAATGAAGAAATGATGTAAATGTTTTTCTTTAAATTTTCCACTAACATGTTTTATTAATTAAAATATTTCATTTACTTTTTTAATGTTTTATACTTTAATCAAATTTTATAATACACTTTCTTAATTCACTAACTATCTACCGTATACTAAGATATCCATGATGGTAAAATTGCTATTTAAGGCCCTTACTTGAATTCTAATTGTGGTTCCTTAAACAATTACACTTGTATCACTTATGTGATTTAGTCTCTGCACCTTAATTAAGCACCATTTCGACAAAATTACTCAACTGATATTCAATTCAATTATAATACAACTCCGTATATATTTAATAAAAATATTTACGATTTTTGTTTATAAAATTGGGGTTTTGAAACCACACTTTCTGACACAACTGACTTTCGAGTCATTATTTAACTGAATGAAATAAAATTTGATTGGGAAGTACTTAGCGCACACTTTTAAGGGAATGTTTTTAGTACATATTTTTGTTAGCATATTAATACATGAAATAATTGAGTGGTATATATATTGAAGTTGTATGTTTTCAAATATTTTATTTCTTAGCACAATTTTGATGAACACATGACTTTGAGAAAGATTTGATTTCGTTTGAAGGGATTTTTGAAAAAAAAAATTTTGAATTTTAATGTAAGTTAGCATTTTTTGGGACAAGTAATGAATTAAGTTTGGGGGTGCGATAACTCTAAATTATATAGACTTTTTTAGCACCTTTTGATTACTAATTCATGCAAATTCTGATTGTTTCTACAATAAATTTTTTGAATTTATTACAAATTTACTAATATGGACAAAATTGATAAGAAATCTACATTTTCAATTATTTAGATGCTAAACTTACATATTTTTGCCAAATTTGAAATAGTTTGGTGCAAAAGAAGAAAAGGCAGTTTTGAAGCTCACCTTGTTTATGATCAAATGCTACAACATTCTTGTAACACTTGCCATGCATAAGAGGGATGATAATTAATTAGCTATGGACATTTAAATTTATTTAATTTAATTTATGGATCATGGGACAGACTTGATGTAACAGCCTAAAACCCAATCCAATGAACCGAATCCGAATCCTGGTTATTACCACTCTAATATAGATGAAACTTAACTCTACTTACACAATGTTACAATTGATTTGAACTACATAATACAATACATAAGTAGAAACATTGAAGAATTTTGGTTATAATGTATAAAGAGTTCGATTACAAGTATTACTGAAATGATATCTTGGTCCAATGTACTTATCTTGATTAAAGGGTTACTATGTGCTAAATAGACTAGACCACGCCATCAAGCTTGCTTTGTATGCATAATAATCCGATACACCGCTCCTCGGGCATAGTCCTAACAACATTCTCACAGGCATAACCTTACATTCAACCTAGAATGGAAAACACAATCTAAGTAAGTTTATGAGAACTTAGTGAGAAATAATCTTTATACCTCAGTCATTGATTTCCTTAAACGGGTGGATAGTCTAACACCACCAGCTCCTTTTCTTAAATCTTCAACTATTTGTCACGAGGAACAGTTTACCATTAATAAAACATAATCATTCCTTCTATCTACTATATCATGGTCAATTTCCCTTAAAATTTTTTCATTAATGACTTCATCCTTTCAGAACTTCTTCCTTTCATACTTATCTTAATCATGATTCTCTTACCTTATCTTTCTTTAACTACCCTTTCTTCTTAATCTTCATTAATAGATTTCGTTCATCAAACGATCAGACATAGCCTTTACTCTGGTTTGTTATTAATTTTACTTATCCCATACTTTGAATTCCCCACATGCTCTGGTGCATTCCAGTTTCTCTGTTCTTTCATTAAGACCATGTAAGATACGTCATACCATGTGAAACTATCACAAGGGAAGCTAATTAAAATATCTTATTAAAGGTGTAGCATGCTACGACACAAGGGTTTTTCCTTTTGAATTCATTACAATTATCATTCCTTCAGAGTTCGTCGTGAATACCATTTCTTTCTCTTAGGGTCCGCCACAAAGGCATTTCCATTAGATGGTTGCCACAAGGGCCATTCCTTACAGTGCGCCAAATGGGCATTCCCTTCGTAGATCACCACAAAGGCTTCATTTTCATATATTGCCACAAAACTCTAGATCCAGACTTCCATGGTGTAATCAGCAGTAACTATTGCTACATACAAGGAAGCTCATCAAGATCTATTTATATACCCTTTTTTCCATCATTTTTAACACTAAAAATCCTCAAGCAATGTCCTTTTATCCTTTATCTTACTGATCTACCAAGTCTAACATATTTACTCCTTACAACACACTATGCAGAGTCATAAACCTTACCTCGACGTGGTGTAATCACTAGTAAAGATACAAATCTTCAAATTTAGCTCAAAAGAGAGAAGGAAATACTTTGAGATCCTTTAGATCTAGACAGAAATACTTCTTGAAGAAGAAAGAAGAAAAACTCTCTCTTTTAAAACCTAAATGTCTATATATGTAGAACCCAAGCTCTTATTTGAACGTACCACATGTCTAACACTTTCAAAGTTACCTGTATAAATGGTTTACAACTGTAAATAAAAATCCACTATTTTTATATTGTTAGTTCATCCTTTTGATCCTTTCCAACTACCTTGTTAGAATGTAACTAGCATAAAAACAAAATGAACTGGCTGTAGATTACATTTGGCAGAAATCCCTAACATTCTTTCCAAATCTCTTCTTCTTTATAACTTAATACATTTTGAAAACAATCCTCTCTTATTAATATGATATTTACTATGTGCTCGATTTATACGCCAAAATAACAATTGGGTGAATAGCACTACGCCACTCAGGTTACTTTCGATTTATCTGCCAAATATAGAATTAACCCAAAGTTGGTTGTTGCACTTGACCCAGCTCGTAATTGGATCATGGAAGTGGGCAAGTCTTATCACATCCCATTTTTTTATTATTTAAGTAATAGTGAAATTGTCATCTCATATGTTTTACATTAAATGCGCAAGACTGGATAAAGGGAATTAATGTCCTAGTGGTTTAGTGGTTAGTTAGCTATCATAGTGGTCCAAGGTTCAAGCCTTATTATTCACATTCTTACATTTATTTTTTTGACAATTTCCCCTTATTTAATGTGCTTGTCGTCCACCTTGTCCACCATTATGAGGAGGATTTGTTTCCTCCACTTGATGGTTAAACTTACCATAGTTCGGGGGTACATGATACCCTTTTTGCTCCATGTCCCCCTCCCTTACCATAACCTCACCTCTTACCATATAGCTTGATACATTGAACCTGGCCATATTTCACCAAGCTCCTCCCTTGCATTTCCCATCTATACCCCCTCTCCCTATCACATCCTTCCATTTATCATTTCTTTCTTACCATTTTCTCTCTATTTTTGCAAACGACCACCACATTTCCTTCAAAACACATTTCTTCCTCCACCGTGAACCAAGCAACCTTCCATTGATCACCACCTCTCACGGCTACTGTTGTTCCTCCTTTGTCATCTCCCACCTCCCATCGTCGTCATGAGCGACATCGTGGTCGTCGCCGTGCGCCACCACAAGTCCACTTCCTCTTCTACTTTTTCTTATATTTTTTCTCCTACTTCTTTCTTCTCCTCCCCTTAGCTGAACCTCCAAACTCCACCACTGGTGAACCACCATCGAACATAGCATCACTATCGTCAGACTGCCATCGAGCCACCATCGTCACTGCTGCCGGACCACCACCACCACCGCCGAGGATCAAAATTTTTCTTTTCCTCTCCTTGTGTCGATTTTCATTTTGAATTAATCAAATTATTCTTTTATCTCAATGATAGTTTCTATATTACTCGCTTCTCCAAAATCACCCCTTCTCGATTCATCGTTCGATTTGAATTGATCAAGTGTAAGTATAGATCATTTGTAAGTCATAAAAATCCTTCTCCTAGTATTTTCTTGACATGGCTGAATGGTATAGTGCCATGAGTCATAGTGGTATTTTGTTAATATTAATTATTTATGAACTATAGTACTAATGCTAAATATATCATTTTAAATGACAAAACAATAATCATAGGGGAGACCCCTAACTTTGCACTGGAAATTCTCCTTTCAAAAGTCTTAGATCGTGAAGGTAAGCAATGAGACTATTAGTGATAGAGCTATAAAGTGACGAAACATTTTCAAAGATCCATATTAATATGTGTTAATTATGTGATAGATCATATTGCAAGGTAGATCGAGTGAAATCGATTAATAAAGGTTGAAGCAAATTGAATCTTCAATCTAAGGTGTGGGATCGATACTATTTGTTTGTGTGACATCAATATTTTATTGTAAAAAAATAATTACAGCAAATTATGAATACGCTAAATACTTATACAGAGATGTAAAACTCATCAAGATGGATACCAAGTAAGTGTTCTAACCAAGTGGATCTACGAAATACATAACAAATGATAGGCCTATGATTGTGGTTGTGTTATATGTGTTGATCTCATGCTCATGATATGTGATGTACGGATCACGTGTTATCTGTGATGATTTAAATATATGCTATATATGTGTATATATGTGTAATAAATCAAGGTCTATGATCTAATGTGAAAAAGCATGTCATTCATGTTAAAAGTGAATATAATGTGATAAGTCATTATGAGAGCATGTTTACATGCATAAGTGTATAAAGTGATCTATATGTGCAATAAGTGAAATCACCATATCACATGTATGGGGTGGGATTATGTGAAAGGTGAAAACAGTGACAATAAATCTATAAATTAGTGGTGGCTTGTCCACATCAGTGTTATCAGTGGCAGTTTATCTACAAATCAGTGGCAGTTTATCTATAAATCAGTGGTGGCATGTCCGCAAACGATGTTTGGATGAACGAGTTCTAGGGAACTCGATAATGGTCTGTGGCAGAGATGGGTAGCAATTTTTATAAAACGTGCATCGATTTGAAATGTGCATCGATATGTTCATGCATAGTTATCAATGATAAATTCTATAATCTTGATGATGTATGATTATGTCATGTTTGATATATGAGTTGATGTCTTTGAAAATATATGTACATTATGTAGTAATATCACACTAAGCCTTTAAAAGCTCGCCCACATCACTTATGTGTTTCAGATAATCCTCATGGCTAGGACTCAGATTTGAACATTGGATAGGCTCTCAAAAATAGATTAGTTTTATGGCTATGGACTATTTTATTATTTTTGGACTTTCGTGGACTTTTAAATTTTATTTTGGGACTTTAATTTGTGTTTTACCATTAAACTGTGCCATGGATGCTTTATTTTTAAAAAACTATGGATGATTGGAATTTTTGCATGGGTTTTTAATATGGATAAATTGTTTCGATCTTTTCTTAATAAAATCCATTTTTCACAAACTTGTTTTATTGAATCTAAAATTTTAAAATAATTATAACATCTTTCAAATAATAAACAAGATTACTTCTCAAGATTATGTTTTAAATAAATGAATTCTGAGGAAATATTAAATACATGATTTTAAAATTAAATCTATTTATTTCAACATTATATCTGTTTATTTCAACTCATGTTTTGGTCATTTCCATGGCCAATGCCATTACTTAGATTGGGTCATAACGTCTAGGCTCAGTTTGAGGGTTTACAAGTCTGCTACTTAATTTTGAAGACAAACCCTTCATTAAGGATGAAAGAGCCCAAATTCAACTATGAGAATCCCAACCGTCCATGTTTTAATTAAATGAGGGTCTCTAGACTTGTTTTAAAAATAACAAAACAACCCCAAATATTTTTCTAAGTGATCATTCAACTCCATCCATTAAGTCATGCCTTGGACTAGTTAGTTTTAAGAAAGTCATCCATTCCTTTCCTCTTTTCAAGGTGGTCGGCCATAGAAGGAGGGATAAACATGCTATTTTTAGGAAACTCAAGCCATCCCCTCCTAGTATAAATACCCCCTTCATTCTCTCATTTCATCATCTCTCATTCATCCATTCTTCTCTATTTTCTCTCATTTCCATTCTTCCAATTTTCAAGAGAGCTTTGCAAGGCTTAAGAGTAACCCCATTTAACAAAGGAGGATCATTTTTGGCTTGATTGCTACGGCAAGAAGTGAAGCACAAACGAGGAGCAAAGTAAGTTGTCACTCGGAGAACCACCAAAAACAACTTTATGTTTGCAACTGAAGTTTATGTTTTTAATATAATCTTGGTTGCTTAATTCCTTCAGTGTTAGAATAATTTAATTTCCATAGATTAGATTATTAATGTTGTTAATGATGTTATGTGCCTTTGTTGTTTATGCCTTTAGAAAAAAATATGATTATATTATTCATGCATTATAAACGTAGGGAAACGATTGAATTAATTATTAAATCCTAACCAGATGTAATTAATTGACACAATATCTGAGTGGTGCTTGTTTAATCTATATTTGAGAAAACTGCGTTAAAGTTTGTAATAATTCGAGACAATTGTATTACCTTGCATAATCTTATCATTTATGTAATTAAATTGTTTTGGTATAGAAATATTACTACTAACTCACATAATCTGTTTTTCTTCTTGTTAAAATACTAAGTTGTTGCATACACATATGCTAGACTTAATAATTTAATAAATTGAATCCTTAGACGATCCCTGAAAAGGTAACCTTAAAGTAGTAACAGACGTAGACATGTGAAAACAATAGGTTAAAAGAGAAGCCAAAGTACTAATACTTAAAATAGGATTAATAAATAGCCGAGTTTCCATGAAATTTTTCGTAACAACATTACTAGTATTTAAATATTTCTAAGTTGCGAAGAAAAATTATTCTGACACATGCATGCTATTGTTTTTTATCTTGAAGACTTGTATACCTATTTCATTCGTTATTTAATTTAATTTTAAGCATACTTAGGTTAGTTTAGATTAGTAAAACCCGTCACTTTCATTTATTTTCCAATTATCAGTCCCTAAATTTGGGTCTAGAAATTTTGAGGGTAAACTTGGAATTTTTGCTTGGAATGAGTTCGAAAATTTTGAAGTATGGTAACCCGAAAAACTATTCGACTATGGCTTTTCGGAAATTAATTCAATTTTTGAAAATAATGTAGAAAAGACCTTTAATTTTAAATTGTGAATTGTTTTGAAAATTGGGTTAAAATTGAGAGTACCACAAAGGTAAATATACTAAATTTTTAAACTTGCCCTATTCCCCCCACATACAAAAAGCTCACGAAAGTTTCCTCCCCTGACTTATTTTGTCGTCCCTTGAAATCCCCAAGCCCCATTCATCTAATTTGATCTTCATTACTTCAATTCATTTGATTTTCATCATCTTCCAAGCATTTAACCTTCCTAGAATTCCATAAAGAGCACTAAGAGCGCCATTAATTTTTGCGATCGCTCAACTTGTAGGTTTTTGGATTTCCTATTAAACTTTTTTTCCCTCCAATCAAGGTAATTTTTCATTTTCCTAATAGTCTTTTATGAACTCTAGCTATTTAAATCGAGTTTTTATCTATTGAATCAAAGGTTTTGTGCAAATGTAAAAATTCGGGGCATTAATGGTGAACTTAAGGATTCTAAATTAAATCGATGTTTTAAAGTATTTTTCAACTCATTTTGATGTGATAATAAAGTTTCTAAAATCTCCTTAAAGTTTTGTTAAAAGTTTGGAAGATTTTGTTATGTTTCATGAAAAATGGTCATTGTACGTCGAAATTTCAAAACCATGATTTTGAGTAGTTAAGAGTGGTTTGAAGGTTGAGAATCATACTTAGGTAAGTAGTTAGATGATTCGAATTGGTTTTAAGGGAATGCGTAGGAATTGAGATTTTTGTGTTTGGCTAAACTAGTCGAAAATTTTAGTTCCAAGAGGAACTAGCTTATGCCTACATTTTTGGTTGATTTAGGTGAGATTATGACTAAATATTAATTGTGTTTGTTGTGTGATCTATTTTGGGTGAAGGTTCAGAACCATTGGAGCCTTCGACGAGCATGGCGAAAGGAAAGGAAAAGCTAGTTTAAGCTTTTAACGACTAGGCGAAAGCGAAAATGATGAGTGTTTGGAGTCGATGCTTGTAGAAATGATTCATAGTGTTTAATGGGAGCTAAGAAGTAGCCTAAACCTATATCCTAAATTCTGAATGTAAGCTTCCTTATTTCCCTCGTTAATTTTGTGAGATATGTGATTATGCAGTATGGATTGAGCATTATTTTGTGTTAATGTGATTTGATATATATGTTCATGATAGCTATTGTGAAATATGTTAATTGCGGGCATGGTAAACATGCTAAATGATGGTGATGATGCTGTGTTAGTGATGTAAATGTGCAATTAAAGTGTGCAGAAAATGGTAAGTATATATGTGTTTTATTGTGGATATTTTTGCCTTGTAACCTTTTGAGACTATTGGATATAGTTGACATGTCATAGGATTTGTGAGTACTCACCCTCGAGTTGGGATTTGGGGCATTTATACCTAAGACAATTTTGGAGAGGTAAGGGAATGTAAGCTCAACTCTATTCACCAAGACATGTTAGTGTGTTGGAGAGTGTTAGCTAAATGCTATGCTTTTGGGATATATTTGACTCTTTAAATCAATGGCGTGAGTGTATCCAATGTGTGGTGATAGAGCCCACTTTTATGCTTCATAGCCTCAAGTGTCAATTTATCATTAAATGAAATATTATGAAATGTGATGTATGCATAAATATGTGATTACAAAGTTAGATGAGTTAGTATATAATGTATAAATCTTTTAGTATGTCAATATGGCTAAATATGTATGTATATGTGTTTTGGTTGCTTTCATTTAAAGTATGGTATCATGTTTATTAGTGGCTTTTCTGATCATTCACTGAGCTTGTTTAAGGGCACACACTCTTTTCTAGACTATTGTAGATAATTAGCTTTTTTGGTGTGAGCGGTGCGGTTCCAAGGAAGTGATCCAAGTTAGGCTTTACTATTTAAGTAGGTGATATTATTTTTATTCTTTGAACTGTGGTAATAAAGGTAATGTAGTAGAGTTTTTGGTTTATTATTATTATATCTTAAATGGTTGTTGTGATTTTAAACTAATATGATTTGATGGTTGATGTTATTATATTATTGGTTTTGGTTTGGTTTGAATTATTGATATTGATTTGAACTGCAAGGATGGTCATTTTGATATGGAACAATGAAGTTGTGGATGCATGTTGAAGTGGAAAATGTTTAAATGTGTTATATGCCCTATTTTGCTATGATTTTGGACAAAATGTATAGAGGTGCCGATATTTGGGGCATAAGTATAACCTCCCAAACCTGGCCTAGACGTTATGGTCGTATCAAGAAGGCCACATTGGACACCTTAGTGTTGAACCTACCCTAACGATAGTTAAAAACCTTCAAGTACTCATTTCAATAAAACCGTGGTTTTTATTGCTAGCTTTGGAAAACGTCCATTTACTTAGTCCAACCGTGCTTAGGTCAAATTAGTGAATTAAGTGAGTTTTTGTAAAACCTTATTGACGGCGTTGCCTGAAAAAAATCATTTTGTTATCTTCTTTGCAGCGAAAATTTACCATTACTAGTTAAATTATTAATTTAGCCATATATCATGCATAGTCCATTTCAACATATTTATAAAAATCGTGTATCTATAGAAAATATGCGTGTCATGTATGCATGAAAACCCTAAAATCTTGAATAGTCCAAACCATAGTTTAAAGAAACTTTACAATCAAAAACTGAATAATAATAAACTAATAAAAAAATGTAATTAATTTAAAATAATATGAAGAAGTAAAGTCCAAAGTCCGTTGTGCATCCACATGCCAATTCCGATCCTAAGTTTGATCATTACCTGAGAAGTTGAGATAATAGGGTGAGCTTAACAAGCTCAGTGTGAGACTAAATAAGTATTAAGCAATCATACAGGCAATTTCATAGAGGTACCAATAGCACAATCAAACATTATCAATAATAATTTTCAAATGCATATGAGTAGAAAAAATGCGCATGTGAGATCCTACCCATACCATCCGCTATATACCAAGAGTTCCCTGAACCCATCTGTCAAACTCCAACGTATGTGAGCAATGCTCGATGAGGTAAAACCATCAATGACCAATAATGCAGTGAAACTATCAAATAAATAATACGATATAATCGTCAATCCCCACGGTACTCCAAATGCATTGCACTGACTACAAATATATGCGAACTAAATATGTCGCCGGTACTCCACAAAACTCCTCCGTCAACCTCAAAATCTTATCCCAATGTACATGCAATATGTCATACAAATTCATACATAATCATATTTCAACACTTTTCACATTTATTCGACATGTTCAACATGTCCTCAATAATCACATACTTACAAAAAAAAAGGAAGGAATGTTCCAATTTTCAAATTACCATTAAGATGGTATCTATCAATATCGTCACAAGCTTTAAGAATTTCATTGTGCACCAATAACAACCTCACGTATATATATCATAGTAAATATTTCATGCATTTAAATCATGCACAAACCTAATATCTCAACATTTCATACCATTCAATCAAAAATTCTCATATTACATGATATAATTATTAATAACAATCTCAATTACATATTCATACAATCAAACTAGCAATTTTACCAACACATCAGTCTTTTAAGGCTCGAAACATATCTGGTTTGACCACTCGCAAAACTAATATTTTGGCTACTATGCATAACCAATCAGCAAGCTAATTTATCAAATATAACATAAAATTTATCATTATTAAACAAATTTTACAAGTTTAGGAACCACAACTTATTTTTTGCTTTCTCGCAGCAGCCTAGTGAATCTTCCACTTTTCCTTATTAAACCTTTATACGATCGTAAAACAAAACTCAGTATAAATTCAATCAATTTACCACTTAACCAACTCTCAATTACCCACTTATGGGTTCAAACCAATTGTCAAATTAATAACTATTTTACGAATTCAACTAGTTCGATTCCTTACTTTGTATTGATGCAAACCATACGTACGGTCGTGCTTTAGCTTTACAGTTGATTCAGGGTGTTTGAGTCAGAACCTAATTCCATAATATACTGGAAAATCAGTAGCTAATAATTATTAAATTCCTTCATTTCATCAATCCATAACATATACCCTACAATTATGTCGAAACAACAATTAATTTTACACTTAATTGCACTTACGCTTCCCGATTTGTGAGTTTCAAATGCCCAAATGATCAAGAATGTTTTTCCCTAATTGGCATGGGTTTAATAGCTGATTAGGAGAGCTCAAGAACTCAAATTAAATCTTGAATTAATTGGGCAAGATTCAAGACACAAAATAGCCCCCTATTTTACACATATGCGTACGCACCACCACCCATGGTGGCTGAAATTGGGGTTGAATTTTAAAATGGTCTGAAACCTTATTAAAATCTAGAAAAATACCATTAAAAACATTTAAAATCCCATAAATTCTAGATCTGGAGAATTAGGTTTTAATGGACAAGATTAATTAAGAAATTGAAGAGAAAAGAGACCTTACACAAGCTAAAAATTTCATATTTGGGGCAATGGCACTTTCTAGACGATGTTTGAGATCGATCTTGGAGTTAAAAATTTCATATTTGGGGCTGATTTAATTTAGGAAAAGTTTCAGCAATATAATAAAGGAGATGGTGCAAAATCTTGATGCAAAAAAAAAAGATGGTAAAAGGGGAGGTGTAGGCAACAGCAATAATGGAAGAAAAAGGGAAAAGAAAAAAAATAAAGATGATGAGAGGGAGAGAGGTTAGGGATGGCTAAGGCAGAAGAAAAGTGGTTAAACGGCAGATTATTGGATAAAAAAATGTATTACACCTATGTTTACTAGGCTTAGATGCCAACACATAAAAAAAATAAAGGAATTTGCAAAAAAAAATAATTTATTTTGTAAAAGTTGAGACTTGAACTTGGGACCTCCAACTAACTTTCAATCATTCACATTTAACGACTAACCATTGGGTCAATTCCCTATTTTCGATGTATTTCTAGATTTATGGACCTAAATTGGGATGTTACAATAAGTATCGATACCTCCATGTTGTAATGATTGTATAGGAAAACAATAGCTCATTTTGGTATCGATACCCTTTCATGAGTATCGATACTCAGGGTAAAAATACAGATACTTTTGCTTTATATCAATAATTTTTCTTGTTTTTAAAATTGAGGAAAAACAAAACGCAAAAAAGGTATCAATTTTCTAAATGGTATTGATATTTATCTTTATAAATATCGATACCTGTGATTGTGTATCGATACCTACGTGACTTCTTTGGAAATTTTATTAGATAGTTCCTAAGCATGTTTTAACTTGTTATTAATATTGATTAATGTTTGTTAAGTCACTTTGAATGTTGCCTAAGGTGTTTTGACTCAATACTCCTGCAAATGTTTGAGCGTGATGGTGGTTGTATATACTTGAGACTGTGCGAATGTGTATAAAGTTGTGATGTTTGATGTGGCATCATGTTATTTGAGTTCGGCGTCCGGACCGGGTATACGGTGTTACACCAACACCGACCAATTTACTTAAAAATTAATTTCACAATACTTGATTTGCAAAAACAGCCTTTATGGAGACAATAACTCTTACTCACTACTTTTTTACTTGTCAAGGATTGTGTATACTTTCAGATAAATTAAATTATTTCAAAACAATAGACGGTGCGCCAAAACTTAATTACAAATTATTAGAGCCCTAATATATATGTCCAATCAGTCCCTCTGATAGCTCGAGATAACAAGGAACGAATTGCATATAGAACCGATAATATTCAATGAATGAAAAATGATGAAGTAAGAGAAATAGATTGCATGTATCACTATCTGTAATGAATGAGTTTTTTGTTAAGTACAAAAGATGTCTTAGAAATTAATTTATGTTCTTCAAATTATTATTTTATTTATTATAAAAAAATATTTGAAGTTCGAAGTGAAAATTAAATTAATTAGTCATCACAGTTTTGTTGAATAAGAAACTTAAATATATTTTCATCATAGATTTTATTACGGTAAGTTTTCATGACTTAATGAAATTAGAATTTGGTTGAGAAAATAAATTAATTGAGAAATTAATTTAGTTAATTTGATTGATTAAATTAATGTATTAAATAAATAATATTTGGGAAATGGAAAATAAATATTAAGCTGAATAAATTATATGTATTGGATAAAAGTCAAAACAGTACATATAATTGAACCCAACGCATGAAAGACCCAACTAGGACTTGTGGGTACAAGGGGTGGCAAACTATAGTATTTACTAGGGCATGTCATTCCCTAGTTGTCTTCTACTTAACTAAATTTTGTATTTTCTATTTAAATATTATTATTGAATCTGACTTTTTTCAAACAAAACTCTTATACTGATTCTCTATAAACTAGAACTATGTGTTGAGAAATTTAGAACATTTCACATACATCGTTATTCTGTCAGAAAATAATGTAAATTATTTTTTATAGAATAAATTCTATTTACTAGGGAAATGCATACTTTTGGTTATAGGGAGAATTAACTTTCCAACTGAAAGTTAAATTAAAAGTTTTCATTCTATGATTTGGTTATGTTACTCGAGCTCATACTCGATGTAATTCATTGTTCGAGAATAATAGAAAATGCCATTTAATAGAAAACCGAGATAGACTGTAACACCCCTTACCTGTATTCGACGATGAAATAGGGTACGAGGCATTACTAGAAGACATACATTTGCATACGTATTAAACCGAGTTATAAAATTTCATCCAAATTAAAACTTTTAACTTATTAACGTGCTTTATAATTTTTTACAACTTATCCTCGAAATATTATATTCATAACAAATAGGGCCTACGAGACCCGATACTTACTCATGTAATTCAATGCTTCATTTCCATTTCATTGAATTTACAATTTCTCATGTTCACAATTCAAATCAATTTCCCAATCCAATATATATATTTCAATACCACAATAATTCTTTTAATTCAAATCATATCACTAGAAACATCCATTTAATTTATGTACAATTCAATATTGTTAAGTTTAATACTAATACTTATTCCCCATTTAACACAACGTTTATCGATTATACCATTCATTAACACATTTATAAATTCTTAGTATTGCAATGAAAACATCACTTAAGCTTAAATAACAACATGAAATCAACTCATCATCCCTTTTTTCGTCATTTTATTCTTTAAGTATGAACTTAGTATTTCATTTCCTTTCAACACCCATTCCTACGAATATCACACAAACAATAACATATCATTCAACCATAGTCACAAGCTAGTACATTAAACATAATTCTTTTTGGAATTAACCACATGATAAACCATTTCAATAAAGATTACATAATCTAAACCTTACCACCCTTTCATGATCACAAGTATATTCTCATCTAGGCACTTACCATTTCAATGCATAACTTATAAATTTAATGTGGCATAATTTAGCCACAACTTGGCCAAAGCCTAAGCGTGTACACCATACTGTTAGCTAAATAAACATATAGCGTAAGCATTATAAGTATGGCCGAGTTAAATATTTACTCATGTATCAAACTTACCAATGAGTTAGTCCATAAACCACTCATGGCCTTACTTCATACCAATCATATACCAAATATACCACACACACATACTATGAAACTTTATTTTCCCATATGAGCTTAAACCATGATTAATAATACACAAATATAAGAATCACTTTTATTTCATTGTTTTATCAATTATAATCGAGCATATGACTAATTATACACAATCATTCGTATATTTTATTTTTCTCCTCCTCCTCTCCATTCCACATCCTTAGTGTACATAACACTCTTAGAAATAACATTTTTATAGTTTCACTACTCACTTACATGTATACTTAAAACTGTCTCTCCGAGTCAGACTCACTAAATTATTTTACCTGAAGCTACACAGCTCCAAATTAAAATCGTTAATTTTCCCTAAAACTAGATTCACATATCGTCTTACCATAAAATTTTTAGAATTTCGGTTTATCCAAATAGTATAGTTCATTCTTTAAAGTTTCCTCTATTTCACTACTCAACAGTTTTGACCTCTCTTCACTGAAATTAATTATCTCATTGTATAGAGTTTGGATATTATTCCTATTTGTTTATCTTGAAATAGATTTACTGAGGATTCTAAACATATAAATTTTAGCCCATAATTATTTTTGTACAATTTTCGAAATTTTACAAATTTAGAACAAGGGATTTCGAAATCATTCTACCTCTATCTCACTAAATTCAAATATCTCAAATATATAACTCTTTTGCTTGTTCTATTTCTTTTATATGAAAATAGACTCAATAATATTTAATATAATATCTAATTAAACTCTAATTCCATTTCTACCATTTTTGGTGATTTTTCAAAGTGACACAACTATTGCTGTTCAAAGCTGTTTATTACTAAATTTGCTCTTTAATAGTTTCATTACTTCTTTTCATCTTACTCAAGGGTCGATTAATATCGATCCAATATTCATCACATAACTTATTCGATTCACATATATTTTCACTTATCCAATTTCCTCGATGAACACTTCGAAATATTAACCGTCACACGGTGGAATCAGCACTTAGCAACCACCTCATGTTCAAAGGATCTCGGTGGAATCAGCACTTAGCAACCACCTTATAATCAATGATACGGGGAATCAGCACATAGCAACCCCTTCACAATCAAGGATACGGTGGAATCAGTACTTAGCAACCACATTATTAATCAATAATTCAGGGAATCTGCACTTAGCAACCCTTTTTTGATCAATGATTCAGGGAATCTACACTTAGCAACCCCTTTACATTCAAAGAATCCCGGTCTAATCTGAGTGTTCATCGGGAACCTTACTTTACAAAATTTTACCAACTTTTCCAATTTATCCACATTTTGTAATCTACATCAAATATTATTCTATATTCAATCATATCTCAACAATATTAAATAAAATTAAAACAATGTATATTCACAAACAACTTACATCATGCTTTCAAGGTCATTTCTCATCTTTCTCAACTTATAATAACACATTTAACTTATTTAGCACTCAAATTACTCATCTAGTCCAAAATCACATTTTGAAAATTACATTTTTGCCCCAAGTTTCACAAAATTACAATTTGCCCCCAGGCTCATAAAATTATTTTTATTCAATTTCTTTGCATTTTAGGCCTAACCGAACCATTATATGATTATATAAATCCATAGTTTCATTTATTTAGACACTTATGACATATTTCATAACTTTTACAAGTTAACCCTTTAGGTATTTTTATCGAAAATCACTTAGTTCAAGTCGTTTATCACACTCCAAACCTTCATATTCTTCCATAAACATCAAAATACATGCATATTATCCATGTTTAATTTTTAACATCACTCTAGCTCAATAAATGGTAGAAATAGGTAAATCATATTACGGTAATCTCAAAAACATAAAAATTATTAAACGGGCAAGGATGACTTACTATTGAGCTTGGAAGCTTGAAACCCTAACCATGGCTTCCCTTGCTAAATCGGCCTTATGGAGAAGATGGACAAAAATTAGCTTTTATTTGTTTTAATTCATTTAATAACTAAATGGCCAAATGCCCTTAATGAAAACTTTGGAAACATGCTAACCATGTCTTTTGTCCACCAACTGAACCAAAGGTCTCATTACCATATAAAGACTCCATTTAAAATTTCATAACAATGGACACCTCTAACATACAGAACTCAACTTTTCACTTTACATTTAGTCCTTTGACTAAATTGAGTGCCCAACGTCAAATTTCGAACGAAATTTTCATGAAATCATTCCATGAAATTATAGACCATAAAAATATAATAAAATAATTTTTTCCTTGTCGAATTTGTGGTCCCAAAATCACTATCTGACTCGCCTAAATTCGGGTTGTTACAAGTTACAATGTGATATCGCCATATTCGGTCACAACGTTTAGACCAGGTTTGGGTGTTAATAGACTTTAGACTGCCTCATATGAAAACATGTAAATTTCAGTTATTTTATTATTTAATTAACGCAATGACTCATATACAAATGCCTTAAAATTATGTAAGATAAGTTATTAATTTAAAAATTTATCTAAAATCTTAAACTAGATTGTTGTTGTATCCTAAGATATTGAGCTAATAAATCGAAGGAATAGGTATACGCCAAGAAGAGAGAATTTCGTAGTTTCCGGGTGTCAAAGGTGGAATACTCAATAAGTCTCGTTAATTCCCAACATTAGTGTCTACACTACAGGAAATTAAGGTTTAGCGTCGTTTTTAGTGGCGTTTGGACCGAAAACACTGCAAATATTAACACTAGTGGCGCTAACGAAAAACGCACAAAGGTCAAGCAATAGTGGCATTTATGAGAAAACGCCGCAAAGGTAACCAATAGCGGCGTTTATGAGAAAAATGCCACAAGTATCATTTTATTTTAAACAAACGGTGTTGTTTTGCTCTGCTTAGTTTTATCCCAAATCATATCCTCGAAATCCCTTATTTTTTCCCCTAAAATTTTCCCCAATCCCTTAATTTTCCCCAAATCAAAACTCCCTAAATCCCTTAGATTTTCCCCAACCAATTTTCATCACCGTCGACTATCACCTCTGCTGCATCGCCGTCAACATCCTCTACCCATCACCGTCGACACTCCTCTACTACATCATCGTCGACACTCCTCTACCCCGAAACAACAACCTCATCTAGTAATTTTTATTTAGTTTATTATTTTCATATCTATTTTTAAAAATTTCAGATAATGTTCTTTGTTCTATCTTTTTATACCTAGAAACAATTTTCCCCAAAACATCTATTTTTTGGGTTAATATTTATTATTTTTTGGGTTATATCATTAATTTTTATTATGTTATGAACTAAGTAGTTTTGTGAATTTGTATTTTAGGGTTTCGAGCATTATTTTTATGCCCTTTAGGAAGACTTCTTGCTTAGTTTCTCACTTATTTTATCTTATTTTATTTCATTTCCATATGATCCAATAACAAGCTAGTAATGAATTTTAGTTATCTTCATTATCTGATTTGATGGGAAAAAGGAATGATAAGTAGGTTTTATTTCATTTCTCATCTCGTTTGTTCTTGCATTTAGAAGTCCTTTATTTTCTGATTTTGTCTCTATTAGCTCATTTTTATTATTTCATTTAACAATTACTTTTATTATTTAACAAAATCATGTCCCTTTTCTTTCTCATTTTTCGCAGACCTTGTTCTTCTATTAGCTGCTCTGACATTAAAATGATAGCTTTTGGTGTTTTGCTAGCTTCAATCCATATTGTCATAGGTAAGACAATTTTGCTTCCTTTCTTCTTTGTTTTAATTTCTTATCTGAATTCTGGGTTTTCATTGATGTTGCAGTTAAGTACATTGTGTATTATGCTGGTTGGGTTCTTAGAAAATTGGGGTAATAGGAACATAAGTGTTTGATTTACTAATTTTTTAGTAGCACTGTTTCTTTTCCTTTTTTCCCTTTTCCTGCAAATTCAATATGATGCCTGATATATGTTGTAATCAAATCCTTGTTTAGTATTTATAATTTGAACAACTTTTTAAGAAAAATTAATTTCTGGTTCGTTCTTATGGGATTCTGATTCATGCTTTTTATCCTCTAGTGTGATGTTGAAATGTGTTTGAAATTGGAATTTGAGGTTAAGTAATGGTACAAATTCCATCGAGTAGTCTGAGATAAGTGGAATCTTGTGTCATCCTCACTCTTTTGTTATTCTTCAAACAAATATTAGTAATTTATTAATGTTTGGTTTGGTTTATCTTGTGGAACAGCATATGTGGTGACAGCTTTGGTGTAACTGGTTTTAGTTCATTTATTTAGTTTCTTATGTGATTAAATAGCGAATATAGATATGTTTGTAAAATTTGTATGTTTCGTTAGCTATGTATTCCTTTGTTTTTCCTTATTTTATTTCTGGTGGACAATCATTTTTTAATTTTTTAATTTTACCTACCGAAATTTGGATATGCTTTAAGTTATTAGGGGCTTCTATGTATAAATATGTTCTTTACAATGTTGTTTAGTCCATATCAGTGTAGACAATCATTTTCCCTTGTGACTAAGGCTAGTATAGTTGAGTTTTTACTAGTAAGTTCTTGATATAGAGCACGATTTTGTAGGGCAGTTACTGAGCTCAAATTTCTATTTCTTTCTCTTTTTGTCAGACTGAATTAAGCAGGCAAAGTTTGTAAAGGTAATAGCAGTGAATTTCACCCTTATATTTAAACTACTTCTTTCTTTCGCTTGATATTTGATGCTTGGAAATATTGCGATATGCAAAATACCCACATTTTATGTGGTAGATACTTTGAGAATGGAGTTGAATTTTAATAGGCTGATTAGTTGTAAACCTTTTTGCATGCTTTGCCATTCATGAAATTGAATATGAGTGACAGCATTTACATTGAGCAGCTATGTCTTTCTCTGGACATGCTACTTGGAAACTGTTAAAGCCTTCATTGTCCTATACTTGCAAACTGTTTGCCTGAATGTTTGGGTACCATTTCAAGTAAACTTATAGCGGGTTTTTATTTGTTTAACTTGTATGTCGTGGAGTATGTATGTGATCTCTTTTGCTACTTAGGTATTCAACCAGTTTTGGTTTATAATGTCCATGTGTGATTATTAGGAAGTTTGGTTGTATCATTACTTTTGCAATCATTAGAAAGGGTTTTTTGTTTCCATTTCAGTCTATAATGTTCAAGTTTATTACTGTACATATTTTGCGACATTCAAATTAATTCTTACATTTAATGATTAATTTAACTCAATATTAGGGTTTAGCATTACTGACTAACTTTTTATTATAATTTGGAGGCTCGATTAATATCAGTAAAGTCGTTTATTTAATTAGTGTTTTAAAAGGTTAATTTAGTTAAATTTATTAAGTTTTGATTAGCGAAATCGTTTATTTATTATGTTGTTTAAATTTAATTTAGTTCAATTATTGAATTTGTATTAAGTAGAACCGTTTATCCAAATTTGTATTTTTAAAAAGGTATTTACTTCATTCATGAGTTTCGATATAAGTAAACCATTATTCATTATATTTTTGAGAGTTAAATTATTGATTTATTGGTTTTGATATTAAGTAAAACGTTTATTCGTATTGTTTTAGAAGGTTAGTTTAGTTTTTTTATTTATTGAAATTTAGTATTAAATAAAACCATTGTTTTAGTTGTACATTTTCAGAAAAGTCTTTACTTAATCCCTATCTATGTCATCTGCGGGCTACTATTTTGTACTTGTAAATTATAAAAAAAGAATATTGCTTGGCTCATCTCTGTACAGATGATCCCTTTTTTTTGTCCATGAATTTAATTATTTCCCTTATTGCGGGCTATTATTTATTTAATTTTTATTATATATGTATTTTAGAACATTAAAAATTGTTTTGTGCTTATCATGTATCGTCTTCAAATTACGAAGTAAATAAATGAATGATCCAAATAAAACAAAATAATCAATTTAAATATTATTTATATGGTTTAATTTAGTAATTGAAAAATAACAAAAAGAAATAACAAATCTTTAATATCTTTAATAAAAAAATAGAATAATCAATTTAATATCTTAAAAATTCAAATTTCAAAAATAAAACATAATATATATTTTAGTCATATAAATAAATATCATTTAATTTTTTAAAGAAAAAATAATATTTATCTTAATGTTAAAATTATTTTAATATCTTTCAAATATTATTATAAAAATAAATATATTTAATTATCATAAAGACAAAATATTTGTTTATCTATATATTTAAAATTTATTTATCCTTTCATAAAAATCCATAACATAATTTTAATTTTATGTTTTTTTGTTTTAATTTCTAAATTTAAAATTGATCAGTTTTTAATGTTTAGTATAGTAAACATAAACGTGATAAAAAACCACAAATTTAAAAATTAAAAAGTATAATTAAAAAAGTCAATATTTAAAGTTAATATTTTAAAGATGATAATCATAACTTAATAAACATTTAAAGAATATAAAAAATAAATAAAAATATATATCATATCATAACTTACATAAAACGTTGTACCAAAATATATAAAATCACAAAAATTAGGGCAACACTATTGTTTTTCCCTACTCTTAATTATACTTATAAATAAACCCAAATGTTGTCACTAATATATTATCTTTTAAATAATTAGATATTGATACTTGATATATATTATCTATTTTAGTACAATGACATGATTTAAATCTATTTAGAAACTTAAGTAATCATAATTTATTGTCAACTTTAGACTTCAAGAACTACGAAATGGATAAGAGTTGGATGGATTTGTCAAGTGTAAAGCTATCGAAATGGAGTACAAACTTTTTATTTTTGCATTTAAAATGCAAGCCAGAGATATGATTTTTGCCCATGTAAGAAGTGTGGCAACATCATTGGCATTTTGTGAAGTTGTCTAGAACATCTAATTGTTGCGCTTTATTCAGGGTATAAAATGGATTTCCTGGAGATGTTACACCTGTAGAACCTCTTCAACGATTATTCGGCTTTCCTTATAATTCTTACCATTAGTCTGTTAAGAAAATGACAAAAGGTATGTTGCAGGATGCATTTATATGCACAGTCAGGTTTAAATTGTTTCCACCTTAAATTATGGCATCCGATGATTGTTATATTGGTGGAAATGCTTTTACCAAAATAGGAAGAAGTGCACCTGTTGAAGAGCCAAATGGAGAAACGGTGAAGTTCTACAAGTTACTTAATGAAATGAATGAAGAACTTTATGAGGGATCAAAATTTTCAAAATTGTCCTTCTACATTTATCTTTTTCATTTTAAATTTTTGGGAGGCTGGACCGAAGACTTTTTTACACTGATGTTAGAGTTTTTGAGAGATATGTTTCTGTTTGCAAAAATCTCTCATTCATGCAAAGATATGATGAAACTAATAAAAGATTCAGGCCTTGGGTACGACAACATTCATAGTTGCCAAATGGCTGCATGTTGTATTGGGGTGATCGAAAAAACCAACTGTCTTGATATGTTTGCGGTAAATCTTGTTGGATGAATAGGAATGTAGAAGATGTGAATGAGGATGAAGGTGAGGCACAGTCAAGAAAGAAGCCAATAAATATTTTGTGATATTTTCCACTAATACCAAGGCTTGACAGGCTTTTTATGTCGTCAAAAATAGCCTAGTCTATGAGGTGGCATCATGATCAACAAACCGGTGATGGATTATTAAGGCATCCTACGAATTATTTAGCTTGGAAATCATTTGAGAGTAAAATTTCAAGCTTTTGTAAGCGATCCTTGAAATGTGAGGCTTGGGCTAGCATCTATGGATTTAATCCTTTTAAAATCATTAGTACTTGGCCTGTAGTGCTTGTTCCTTACAAGTTACTTCCGTGGATTTGCATGAATCAATCTTCTTTTATCTTATCTATGATTATCCCTAGAGAGAACGGTCCTAGAAATGATATTGACATTTATATGGAGCCACTTATTGAAGAGTTGAAACAGTTATGGGCGAAGTGTTGAAAATATGATGTCTTGAGAAAGGAGAACTTTTATTTAAGTGCATCTTTGTTGTGGACTATTAATAATTTCCCTGCTTATGCTAATTTATCTAGTTGGAGTCCAAAGGACGTTATGCTTGTCCTTGTTGTACGACATAAACATGTTCAAAATGGTTATATAATGGGAAAGAAGTTCTCTTATATGAGGCGTCATCGGTGGTTAGATGGAAATCATAGATTTAGATTTCAGAGGACTCTATTTGATGGTGCTGAAGAGTTTAGAGAATATCCTAAGCAGGACCATTGGATCTGAAAATCTTATTCATGTTAAAGATATCAATTTCAATTATGGGAAGATGAATCAACCACCCAACATGCAAACAAAGAGAAGAACGAGGGAGGCGTATGTTGGCGATGTTGATCGTATAAATCTGATGAAGAGGGTGATCCTAATGAGGAGGACTTGTGGAAAAAAAGATGTATTTTTTTGAGTTCCCTTATTAGGAGCATCACATTTTGCGACACAATCTTGATGTCATGCATATTGAAAAGAATGTTTGCGAGATATCATCGGGACAACTCTGAATGTCGATAAATAATCGAAAGACAATCTTCAGAG